>NW_015505689.1:388318-427919 GCF_001515645.1 Sinocyclocheilus grahami
ATATATATATATATATATATATATATATATATATATATATATATATATATATATATATATATATATACATATACACATTTTTCTTAAATATATACATGCATGTGTGTGCATTTATATATACATAATAAATATACACAGAACACACACATATTTTATGTAAACACTAACACTAAATTTTATTTTGGATGCGATTAATCGTTTGAAAGCCCTACTCTATACATATAAATTTTTGATGCTACAAAAAATCTTTGACTTGCTGCACTCCCACTCTAGGTTCAATCGGCAGAGTTTTCCTGAAATCGAGCAGCACATTGAAGCTGTATGGAGTGACCGAGTGGCCAAAGAACCGTGGCTCTTCAATGGAGCTAAATTCAGATTGCATTCAGCGGTGCTGTCCGTCATGGAAAAAGGACCCGTGGCAGAACAGGCCGCCCAAAACCTTACACAGCCACAACGTGGTGAAGGAGACCAATTAGAAAGTGCTGATAAATCCTCCGACAGATTGGCCAAAGATGAGCAGTCGTGTGTGCTCACATTACAGTTAGGCCTGACCTGTTATAAAGACTATCTCGGGACTAACTGGTCACGAGAGGCGGGTAGGCTGCAGAGTCACGGACAGAACGAATGCGCAGATCCGCAGGCCTTCCTCGCTCAGCCGCTGGGGGTCGGTGCTGTCATGTCCACGGCGGACGGAGACGTCGTCCTGCTGAGGAGAAGCCAGAAAGTGGCAGAGGCTGCAGGCCTGTTAGACATACCTGGAGGTCATCCTGAGCCAAAGGTCAGATACACTGAGAGCTGCTCATTACTGCCATCATCAGGTGTCCTTTCGTAAATGTAGTCTTCTGCTCACCAAGGCCACATTTATCATTCAGGCCACGTCCTGAAAAGTGAAGCTGCAGGGGTCTATGATCGCCCCCTGGTGGCTGGCTGCAGTAAAGGTCATAAACCCTGCCCTCTCCATGTAAACGAATGGGACTGGAGTTAAAATAAAAAAATAAATTGCACTTCCAATACAATTTTCCGAAAGATGGTTGTTCGTTCGCAATTGATGGTTGAATTGTTCGTTTTTGTGATAAGTTTGATTTTAGCTAGTAACGTGATGCTATAAAAACGGGGTATGTCGTCTCTGGCTCCAAACGAGTCTCTACTGCGCAGACTCTGGCTCCAAACGAATCTCTACCAGTCTCTACCGCACAGACTCTTGCTCCAAACGGATCTCTACCGCACAGACTCTTGCTCCAAACGGATCTCTACCGCGCAGACTCTGGCTCCAAACGAATCTCTACCGCGCAGACTCTGGCTCCAAACGAATCTCTACTGCGCAGACTCTGGCTCCAAACGAATCTCTACTGCGCATAGAAAAAATTTATTGTAAATTGTAATATTTCACAATTTTTGATCAAATGCAGCCTTGGTGAGGAGAAAAGACTTATTTCAAACACATTTAAAAATCTTTATTCCAAATGGAATGCAGTAGTATCTGTGTGTGTCTGTAGATGTTGTGTCCAGGGGTCAGTGAGGAGGCCATATGTGCTGATCTCCTGCAGGGTAAAGAGAGAGCCGTTGTTTCAGAGATCTTCTCCTCGGTGTGTGCAGAGATCAGTGATGAGGTGTGTATCTGTGGATTTACATTCGATAGACGATGCTTCAAACCCGTACTGGGAAATTGTTGAAATGAATGCTGCTTTGTGTTCTCATCATCTGTCTTTTTTTTGTTGTCATTCTTACTCTCATCACAGGTGAACGTTCCCGTCAGTTCTCTGAGCAAACCGGTGTTTATGGGAATTGCGCTGAACCACACTAGTGCAGGACGACCCAGTGCCGAGTTTTATGTCCGGTAAACATCATTCATATGATTTGTGAATCCACGTGATGAGCTGTTAGCTTAAAGAACCAGTCATTTATGTGTTATTTACTCTGTGAAGATGCACTTTGACAACAGAGGAAGTGAGAGATTTCTACAGACATGGAGGTCCAGAGGCACATGAGTCCACTGAAATACTGTTTCTGAGTCGAGCGGTAAGCCTTCATTTATAAAACAGATAGTTCCGCTCCTTGATTCTGATTGGCTGAACCACGTTCGACGCTGTTGTAAATTACTCTACAAACATACACCTTTGTTTACCTGTCTGTTGTTTTATTTGCTCCGTTTTATTTTGTGAAACCTTACTATATATATGGAATAACCCTTTTATAAAAGCAATAAGCCCCGAGAAGCCATGGCTTACAGTGAATTTATAACAGCTAAGGGGGTTTTAGGCACTCCGCTTCGTGTCGTACCTTAGCTTAGTTATAAATTCACTTTAAACCACGGCTTCACGGGGCTTATTGCTTTAATAAATTGTTTAGCTTATTGCTGTTTGTTTTCATATTCACATCCTCTTTACATATGCACAATGCTTATAGGATACAATTGTTACAAATCATCAAAAACAGAGTACAAATACATAAACAGGAATTTCAAAAGACATTCTTTATCGCATTTCTATGTAATTTTCTCAACTCTGTTCTACAGAAAATGTTCCAATTAAACGAGCGCTCCCCCCTGTGGTCAGAGATGTGTCCTTCAGCGAAGGGTGCAGTACTGCTGTATCAGAGGGTGATGCCCGATTGCTGAATTTAATCAGATACTCAACCGCCTCTGAATAGTTGCACAAGCAGGTCTTATAAACAGGAGTAATTACACCATTTAAAGTAACCGTTCACCCAGATATGAACATTTGCTGACGATGTGCTCACCCTCAGATCATCCAAGATATAGATGAGTTTCTTCATCAGATTTGGAGAAATGTAGCATCGCATCAGTGTCTCAGCAATGGATGCTCTGCAGTGAATGGGTGCCGTCAGAATGAGAGCTGATAAAAACATCACAATAATCCACACCACTCCAGTCCATCAGTTAACATCTTGAGACAAAAGCTGCGCATTTGTAATAAACAGATACGTCATTAAGGCACTAAAATATGAGTCCATTATTCGTAATGCTTCCTCCAGTGAAAAAAAAAAGGCCTTCTCCTGTTGTTTCTCACATCAAAATCCACACACATGTTTGTTTTGGCTTGTGAACAGTGCTTGATCTGTGCAGATTTCTCTCCTGATTCAGACAAGAAAGTCAACATCTTGAGACAAAAGCTGCGCATTTGTAATAAACAGATACGTCATTAAGGCACTAAAATATGAGTCCATTATTCGTAATGCTTCCTCCAGTGAAAAAAAAAGGCCTTCTCCTGTTGTTTCTCACATCAAAATCCACACACATGTTTGTTTTGGCTTGTGAACAGTGCTTGATCTGTGCAGATTTCTCTCCTGATTCAGACAAGACTTTTTTTTTTTTCCCCACTGGAGGAAGTGTTGTGATGGATTATGGAGTCATATTTGAGTTAATGTCTTAATGATGGATTTGTTTCTTACAAACATGCATCTTTTCACTTCACAAGCTATTAACTGGTGGACTGGCGTGCTGTGGATTTTTGTGATGTTTTATTCAGCTGTCATTCTGACGGCACCCATTCACTGCAGAGGATCTATTGCTGAGACACTGATGCAATGCTACATTTCTTTAAATCTGATGAAGAAACAAGCTCATCTGCATCTTGGATGACCAGAGGGTGAGCACATTAACATTTTTGGTTAACTATTCTTTTAATCTATTTTATGATCTATCAGGGCTAACAGTTTATTTTGTTCTGCATGCAGTAGTGTTTTGTAGTAGGGACTTGTTTGAAAGGTTGCAAAAACATACATTACAAAACAGTAGTTTTTTTTTTTTTTATACTGGTGGCCATTAAAAGTTTGAATAATTTTCATAATATATATATATATACAGAAGTTCTTGTATTGTATACATGTAAAGTGTATTTCGCATCATTTTCTATGGAAATCTATTATTTGTGACGGACTTTAATTAGAAATTTATTCTTGGTGACAGAAAGAAGAAACAAGCTCATCTGCATCTTGGATGACCAGAGGGTGAGCACATTAACATTTTTGGTTAACTATTCTTTTAATCTATTTTATGATCTATCAGGGCTAACAGTTTATTTTGTTCTGCATGCAGTAGTGTTTTGTAGAAGGGACTTGTTTGAAAGGTTGCAAAAACATACATTACAAAACAGTAGTTTTTTTTTTTATACTGGTGGCCATTAAAAGTTTGAATAATTTTCATAATATATATATATATACAGAAGTTCTTGTATTGTATACATGTAAAGTGTATTTCGCATCATTTTCTATGGAAATCTATTATTTGTGACGGACTTTAATTAGAAATTTATTCTTGGTGACAGAATTTAAAGAAACATCTTTTTATACAAAATTAATAAAGGATTAAAAATAAATGACTGAAGACCTTTTAATTTGGTGCAAGAGTCAGTTTGGGATTCTCAGTGAAAGTCTTTTCAAAGAAGCTCAAGTGAACATTTATCAAGTTAATAAAATATTACCTGGAAAATATTCACTTTGTAGTCCCACTATTGATGTTAAATGTATTAGTGGAGTTTCCACAATACATATTTGTCTAAAACAGAGAATATTCCCCTACAAGCCACAAAGAGCTAAATGTGACAATGGCAAGGAGAAGCTCTGGAGAAAGATTTACACACATTTACAAAATTATTGAATGTCTGTAGTGCAAATGAGTAGAGATATTAAGACATGTCTTCTTTACAGTACACTGTTATTGGTAAAAATCTATGGCTGTTGATGAAATCAATCATAATTCAGTGTTTAGAAAGCAGAATACAACTGTATCAAATTCAGAACATTCCTAAAAATACATTTCTAACAGTCCTTGATAATTGTAACAGATGAATATAAACATGTATGAGCAGCTCTGACATTCTGAACAACTGCTTGTGTTCCACAGCGAAAAGCCATGATGACAGACTGTTGAGTTTTTGGGTTTAGCTACCTGTTAAAAACAAACTGCCTTCTGGTACACAAGCTGGCTCCTCATTATAAGCAATGACCTTAGCTAAAGAAATTACAGACAGACAGAACCAATTATTTTTGTAAAGGTGAAGCACTGCTAATCAACGCTGATTGGGGTGTTGATCAGTTCTGGGAGCGATTCGAACTCGAACAGCCATAATACACACTGCCATAACGACTCTGGTTTTGCTCAGACGAGCTCCACTGCAAGAAAAACAAAGATCTATTAAGTATATGCATTCTATTTTTTTAAACGTCCACAGACTGGCACCCATATGATTTTCTTACCTGGCCAGTGTACGGTCTGTAATAATTCCTGTATCGCTGTGGGTCGCTGCTGCATCCGTAAGAGCGACACAAGGCAGACGGATGGCGACCCTAAGAGCACAATCCGTCAATATATACAGTTCCTGAGTAAAAGTATAAATATCCTAAAAAAAAACATTACTCTGGTAAAAGTATTAAGTACTCTTTTTCAATTTTACTAGAGTGAGAGTACGAAAGTATTTGACTTCTAGTGTGCTTTAAGTATTAAAAGTAAAATGTACGAATCAATGAATGACTATTTTGTAATTTTAACATATACTTCACGCAGGGTTGCCAGGTCTGCGAAACAAAACCAGCCTAATTGTGTTTTTATCGTAATTTTCCCCTCCGTCGGGAGTCCGCTCCTTCAAAGAGTGGACAAACAGCTTGCTCTTTTATTGGACATTTAGTTAACAAACAACAGACAGTCGTGACCTAAATATGATTTTCATTTACAATTAATAAATACAAAAATTTGGTATTAGTAACTTTTTTTTTTTTTTGCGCAATGAGACGCACTCAAGCTTTGAGGATCTGCCATTCTCGGCTCATTTTGAAGCAGACTTGTGAATTCACTGAATTATTAACTGCAGACTCGCTCTGACCGGATCATTTCAATCAGTGAGTTGTTGGCTTGAGAACAGTTGCAGTCCGATCAGTCCAATTCACAAATGAATCGTTCAGTGCAATTTGCGAAATGATTTAACAGGTTAATTAAAAAGAATCAGCTTGTTCAAGAATCGGACACCGCTATTGCATCTTCACGTTTATCGCAATTTCTTCAGTTCAAAGTATGATACTTTGTGTATGTAGTCAAATAAACTAGATACTGATAAAAATACTTTGTTACTGTCCACCATTGGTTCCTACAGATTTGATTGTTAACATCATGTTAACAAGCTTACCTGTGCTTTCTGGGATGTATAGTGTGAGCCGAATGGACCTCCTCTCCATCCTTGGAAAATGAAAAGGCACATGTTCGTGACTTGAAAATTCAGTATCATGCTCTAGGAGCAAGATCTCAACGATGCAACAGCAAGAAGTGAAATCTTCTCTTCTTACCACACTGATGAACAGGGCGGTTTTGACTTCCTCGTCTGTGTTTTTTGCGTTTGGGAGGTGTGGGCAGGAGGTGGCGAGCTTCCTCTTTATAATGCGTTAAGAGCTTCAGGGCCTCGTCGGAGCTGAGCTCCACAAACATCACCTGATCCAGATGCTCTCCCTGCTCCGGCAGCGTGAAGCTCACTGGAAACAGGAGGAGAGAGGAACACAGCTGTTTCAGGAGTGTGCAGCTGTAATGTATCTTGACACTCATGATCGGGTCATTTAAGTCTAACCTTTGGCTTTGAGAAGAGACGTTTCCTGAAGGGCCGTGCCCTCCTGCTCTTGCCGCTGTACAAGACGTCTCCTCCACACCTCATCAGGTGGAAGAACCACCACCGCTCTTCGCTGGTAACCATGGAAACACAGCATCTTGTGTCGCCGGGCAGATTGATAAATGTTGGCCTTGAAGACGAAAGTGAAAAAGTGAGAACGTGCATTTTCTGAACAGGGTTTCTGTTAAGCTCAAATTTAAGAGTTTTTAAGACCTGCTCAAATTTAAGAGTTTTTAAGATGGACAAATAAAATGAATACCATACGAGCGGGGTAAGGCAATGTCTATAGTAACATATTAAACTGTAAAAAGCATGATTTACAGTTCAGATACAAGTTTTCACAAAAATAAAGTTTTCTAAAATGAAACTTCACATTTCAGCCTTTAAACCATTTTTATTCATTTAAACAATTATCAATCAATTAAATTACATATAAATAAATGTTAGTTTAGATTTTTATAATGCATTGAGACAGCAGTTCACATTTACAGCTCTGCGTGTTTGCAGGGTAAAAACATGGGTCGATTTTCATATTGGTCTGAACAAAAACAACAGGCTCATTGAAAAGGCACATTCATTCTCTGCCAGCAGGTGGCGCTTTCGGAACGGCAGAAATATAACCGTTTTTCCTGTAACGGCAGTAAACAAAGCAGCGGAGCACTGGGGCCCGTTCTTCATACCTCGCTTAATACATCGGAGATGATCTGAAAGATGCCAGATCTTCTAAACGTGATTACTGATCTCTGGCTAATTTGGTTATCTAACGAATTTGCGGATTGCGTAACGACTATCTAACGATTGCGTCATATCATTAAAAAAAGACACCTGACAAAAAACTTTTATAAGGAAACAGCCAAGTGAACAAAACTACATCAATGGTATAATAGATAAATTAAATGTGAATTTTTTTTTTTTTTCAGGTGGCGCTTTCGGAACAGCAGAAATATAACCGTTTTTCCTGTAACGGCAGTAAACAAAGCAGCGGAGCACTGGGGCCCATTCTTCATACCTCGCTTAATACATCGGAGATGATCTGAAAGATGCCAGATCTTCTAAACGTGATTACTGATCTCTGGCTAATTTGGTTATCTAACGAATTTGCGGATTGCGTAACGACTATCTAACGATTGCGTCATATCATTAAAAAAAGACACCTGACAAAAAACTTTTATAAGGAAACAGCCAAGTGAACAAAACTACATCAATGGTATAATAGATAAATTAAATGTGAATTTTTTTTTTTTTTTTTTTACACGATTCATGATTTCTAGTATTTGTACTGGCTTTAAATTTTTTATTTCAATGTTGTAATTAGCAATCGACTTAATTTGATCTTTGAAGCAGATTTGTTACGCGACAGCATTAAAGTTTCTTAAGGGTCAAGATCATGTTATCTGCATCTCCTGCGCTCCATTAAGCCACTCCCATAATATCCGTCAACACTCAAATTAATGCACGACTCTACATTATCTGTATAGCATGTGTGTAAGACTCGAATACAATTATGAAGTAATTATTTTATCACGAATAAATAATAGTAGTATATATTTATTTAATGCCATGTCAGCATCTTAAAAACTATAAAAAATACAAGTATAACAAATACAATAACAACCAGCAAACAAACAAACAAGTTATATTACACAATTTTTTACATTAACATATGATAAAAACCTTTTTCTGGCAAAATTATACTAAACTCTTTAAGTGAGTTTAATTCATAAGAGTTTTCTACATGCATTAAAAGCTGGACAATCCAATAAAATACGTTTATCATGAATAAATATTTTAATGAGTAAAACTGGCTGTGTCTATAGTATTATAGACTACACAACATTATTATATTATTTTTCAATTAAGTTTTACATTATTATTATTTTAAATTACTGTCCCCGGATCAGTAGGGTACTCTTCTAATAAAGTAGCGGTGGCTGGGACAGATTTTAAGTATCAATTCTGCTTAAAGATGCGATCTAATCCTGTTTACATGAAATAAGCTGCTCCGGAGCAGGTTTAAGCTTACAGAGCTGTTGCTATGACAGCAACTCCGGGATGAGCTTCGAAGAAACAACCAATCCGAGATCACGCGAAAACGTCAACAATCAAATCCAGCTAGCTGAGATGGCGACGCACAAAGAATGGTCCCCAGGACTTTGAAACGTGCAGCGCTCATGTTGTTTATTTAATGAAATCACAGCCTTTTGAAGTTTAATCGTCACATTAAGCCATATCGCAATTCTTGTCTTACCGTCTCCAAATGTAATACCTCTTGAAATCATACTTGAGACTTTCTTGTACAATTTAAGACTCTTTATGGCCCTAAATTTGATGCAATTAAATTTCAGACTTTTTAAGGACCCACTCTGGCCCACCTGATTAGTGTTGGGCAAACGAAGCCTGGTGAAGCACTGACACTTTCCTCTGTTTCGGGAAACGATTTAAAGCTTTGAGAGTGTCGAAAACAGTGCTATCTGGTGGTTAGTAAAAAAAATAATTCCGATCTGTCGGACAAAGCAGCCACCACACATTCCATAGATGTTATGTGCACAAATAAAATCATAACTGTGTGTGTGTTTGTTGAATTTCTGTGTCTGAAGAAAAATGTGCACATACGTGTCCCTGCAGCACAAAAGCAGTGTTAAGTCTCTGGGGTATATTTGTAGCAATAGCCTACAATACATTGTATGGGTCAAAATTTTAGATTTTTCTTTTATGCCAAAAATCATTAGGATATTAAGTAAAGATCATGTTCCTTGAAGATATTTAGTAAATGTCCTACTGTAAATATATCAAAACTTAATTTTTGATTAGTAATATGCATTGCTAAGAACTTCATTTGAACAACTTTAAAGATGATTTTCTCAATATTTAGATTTTTTTGCACCCTCAGATTCCAGATTTTCAAATAGTTGCATCTCAGCCAAATATTGTCCTATCCTAACAAACCATACATCAATGGAAATCTTATTATTCAACTTTCAGATCATCTCGATTTCGAAAAATTTACCCTTATGACTGGTTTTGTGGTCCAGGGTCACATGTGAGTTGCATATGGCAAATATAAAATTTTCCTGAAATAATAAATATTCTTCATATTACTTGTATGACTGGGTACTTAATGCAATTGAATAGGTCTGAATGAAAACTTACTAGTAAAGATCTGGTGTTTCGAACATTCCGACACGCAAAGTGAATCTCTCCCGTGATTGGACAGAAAGTGAGGCTTCGTTTGTAATTGGTAACGTGATTTCTATGTTAACAATACAAGCCTCGAATCAAGGCTTCATCTGGCACGCCCCTTCATTCTGAAACAAGCTCCGATGCTTCGGTTCAAATGCACACGTGTTCCTCACTACCTGATCGAGGATGTAGTTCCTCCTCTTGGCTGCAGCTCTTCTGATCAGCTGACTGACGCACTGAGTGGCCTGCTGCAGCATCAGCTCTCTGTGATCGGCTCCAGGAGGCTCCTAAAGGACAGGAAGATACAGACAATAGATCCACGCTCCGTGAGTAACTCCGTAAGGAAATGCTTGGGTAGGAATTAAGATTTTACTAATTTCTGCGACTCTCCCAGACCTGGAAATCATATTTGCAAGTTTTTCAGGATTGTGGGAACTCGACTAGTCAGTGTTGTTATTGTCATCGAAAACTACTAAAAATAGCTAATTGAAATAATGCTGAGTAGTAGTTATTTATTGCCATATCAGCATTTAATGTTATCTTCATGGTAAAAACTGAGTTGCGAAATAATGCTGAAATAAAATAAAAAGATATATAAATATGAGCCTTGGCAACTAATATAAATATTTTTAAAGTACTAAAATTACTGAAATATATAAATTAAAACAAATAAATAAATATACATAAACTCTTCTAAAAAATAAAGTTTTAATATACTAAAAGTGAAACTAATAAATTAAAACTATATATATATATATATATATGTTTTATGCCAAAAGCATATAAAAATAAAGCTTCAACAGAAAATATAAAAAGTACTATAAAGATGGTATATTATACTATACTAGTATAACAAGAAATAAACATACCTAATAATAAATAATAATAAGAAACTATAATAACGATGTATAAATATGCTATAGGCCCATTTACTTACAGCATGATAAATATTAATCACACAAAAAAAAGCCATGCGATAAACATTTGAATGTGAATCAACATTCACATGCCATCAATGCAATTTATTTCTTTTTTGTTGTTGTTCTAATCACTTTTTCAACACGCTTTGCAACAAGATTTGTGCTTTTGGTCACATGACCAGAGCTGCTGCGGTTTATATTTTGACATAAATCTATAACTGGTGGCATGTGCAGACTAAACTGTTTTGCCAAGTGAAAGTGTGTAAACAAGACGAATCCCAAAGTGAATGCGGCTGCTGTGTTTGGTGTTGACAGCCTTCTGATAAACTCCACATCGACTACAACCATTTCAATAAGATGGAGCTGCTGTGGAAAGGAACTGCAGATCAAATAGCAGTTGACGGAGTTATTTTGTTTTCTGTATTTCTTTTCTACAAGCGCCATCGTGGCAGGGAATGCATTAGAATTTTCATTCAGCCCATCTGCCTTTTTCCACATTGATATGAACAAATTATAACCAGACACTGTGTCTATGTGATTTCAGCTTCACGCAATAATCTTGATGGATTTTCTCACCCTCATGCAGTTCAAGATGGAGTTTGTACTCAGAAGATTGTACCGTTTCCTTGGGTTCTGGAGCATGTGAGCCTGAGCCCAGTGGGTTTTACCAGAGCCCGGCAAACCAACCATCATCAACACCTGAGAGATGCAGAAGACGATCGTGAGAGACCGCTTACAGCTTCACAGGAACAATACTCATCTGATGTTTATTTCTGTTAGGGTTGCTTTCCTACCTCACAGTCACTTTTGGACGCTGTCGGCAAAAGCGCACGAGTCCTTTGTGCGTGAGGAAGCGTGAGCAGCGTGCAGAAACCAGCGGGAAAAGGATGCCAGGGAGCTTCTGGGTCGAGATTTACAGAAACTGAGCAGTTTTTGCAAAGCACGTGTGGAAAGAGGTCTTGACCGCCGAGAGTGGAAGAGTTCAGGTGAAACGCCTCTCCAAGAGAGCGTCCGTTCTTGTGAAATGAGAGCGTCGCCTCTCCTGTCTCGCTGATGAACTGGATAAGGAATAGATATGAAGCGAGAATGAACCTTAATTGAATTAGAGAAATAGTTCACCCAAAAAATGAACATTTGCTGAAAATGCGCTCACCCTCAGCCCATGCCAGATTTAGATGAGTTTGTTTCTTCGTCAGCAGATTTGGAGAAATGTAAACTTGCATTATTCACTCACCAGTGGATGCTCTGCAGTGAATGGGTGCCGTCAGAATGAGAGCTGATAAAAACATCACAAGTAATCCACACCACTCCAGTCCATCAGTTATCGTCTTGAGAAGCCAAAATAAACAAATCCATCATCAACATGTTTTTAACTTCAAACCGTTGCTAATTGCTAAAAATATGAGTCCTCTATCCATAATAACACTTCCTCCAGTGAAAAACTCATCTGGTGTGAATCAGGAGAGAAATCTGCACAGATCAAGCAGCGTTTAAACAGCTCTAAACAAACATGTGGGTGGATTTTGATGTGAGAGACAACAGGAGATGCACTTTTTCACTGGAGGAAGCCTTATTATGGATTATTGACTCATATTTTGACCAGAAGTGAAAGTATAAAATTAAAATGCCTAAATGATTGATTTGTTTCATATAAACCCATTTTCACTTCACATGATGTTAACTGATGGACTGGAGTGCTGTGGATTATTGTGATGTTTTTATCAGCTGTTTGGACTGTCATTCTGACGGCACCCATTCACTGCAGAGCATCCACTGGTGTGATGCTACATTTCTCCAAATCTGAAGAAGAAACAAACTCATCTACATCTCGGATGGCTTGAAGGCGAGTACATTTTCAGCACATTTTCATTTTTGCGTGAACTATTCCTTAAAGCATTGGTATGCATACTTCAAAGGGGTCATGGGATGCCCCTTTTTCCAGAAGTTGATATGATTCTTTAGGGTCTTAATGAAAAGTCTGTAACATAGTTTGGTTAAAATTTCTCAATGGTAGGGTAAAAATCACCTTTTTTACCCGGGCCAAAACAGCTCTTTTCAGAGCAAGCAGTTTTGTAGCATTTTCCTTTAAATGTTAATGAGCTCTGCTGACCCCGCCCCTCTCTTCCGAGCTGCTCTCTGAGCGACGCATTCATCGCGAAACTTGCTAATTAGCACATTATTAGGAAAGGCGATTTGCAAAGATTCGTTAAAAAAACCTTACACTCACTTCTTCTGGAGGTGAAGCTGGATCACGAATGATTTGCGCGAACATAAGACGCATTTATGTAGATCGGGGAGCATTCCCTTCAAAAACAAACATAATCCTCTGCGTCTTCAGCGGCTCAGATGTCGGGAGTAAATGACGACTGCTGTTCATTATTACATCCAGCAACAGAACACCTCAATCGCTTAGGAGCCATTCTTGTCTACATATGCTCCAGCGGTGAAACACTGGCGGACTGATGACAGTCACTCAGGGGCGGAGCTACGGTAAGACGCCAGTCCAGTCTGTGCTGAAACGCTGCTGTCAATCAAACTATTGTGGGAGGGGCCTGTCTGTGTGACATCACACAGACAGGCATCTGAGATCGGCTCGATTTGAGAAAGGGGTAAAGATTTTAGTAGATTAACAAAAAACACTGGGTGGGTTTTTATCATTATAGGGTGGGTGTGTGCAGACACTGCCAACACACATTTCAGTTCAAACAAGTTGTAAAAGTGCATGTATGACCCCTTTAACCTGCTTCTGTACAATTACTTTTGAAACTTACTGCATAGCAACCGATGACATCTCCTTCCGTGAAAGGCTCACCGAACGCCTCTTCCTTTGCTCCAGTTACGATCCTGCCCCGTCCATCAAAACCATACGACAGCTCCACCTCACCTGAGAAAACAAGAGCAAGAAAATTTTGTTTTTAAATTTGATAATAACATTGATTCAATTTTACATAAAAAAAAAAAAATTACATTTAGAAGAAATGTTAGTCTTCTAGCTATGTTATGCCTAA
Organism: Sinocyclocheilus grahami; assembly: GCF_001515645.1. Taxonomy (NCBI): domain Eukaryota; kingdom Metazoa; phylum Chordata; class Actinopteri; order Cypriniformes; family Cyprinidae; genus Sinocyclocheilus; species Sinocyclocheilus grahami. The sequence continues at coordinate 402,038 of NW_015505689.1, forward strand.
TGTATACCTTTTTTCTAGTAGGGATGCACCGATACCACTTTTTCCAGTACTCGCCCGATACGATACTTTTATTTTTGGTACTTGCCGATACCGATACCAATATTTTTATTGCATTTGTAAATTTTTTAAATATTGGGTACAGAAACCAAAAGGGTATGTATATTGTTAGTTGGTTAACTTCATTTATCAAATAGATACAGTCAAACCAAAATTTATTCAGACACCTTCAACATTTCTCACATTATCACAGTTTATTCGCTATAGTTTAGAAAATGGTAATAAAATATGACAAGAACTCCGAGTTAAACTGTGTCAGAACAAATTCATGTTGATAATTTTGATAGAAAGGTATGTAATGGATTACAATCTACCAAAATAATTCAGACAGCTGTTAGTATGACAGTATTTACACAACTATCAATACTTAGCCTTAATGACAGCTTGTAGTCTCCTGGGCATGCTGTCACCCAGCTTCATGAAAACCTCAACTTCAGTTTTTTCCCAGACTCGGTCTGAATAATTTTTGGACCCAAATCTGTATCAGTTTTACTGGTAGTCCACTGTATGTATGTATAATATGTCACAGTTTACTTTATTTTGCTATCCTCACTTACATAAATGCACTATAGTGTCCTGCACCCAACTAGTAAAAAAAATATCAAAAATTATATCTAGTCTCTGAATCATGTTTGGTTTCACTGTATATCCTTCGGTTATTTTCACACTGAATTATGCCCATTAAAATGTATTTTACAATTTTTGTTACTTTCACTGTTCATTGTTTTGCTCTGTGGTACATCATCTTTAATTTAATAGCATTAGAGCTGCTCCATTGCACGGAACCACTCGTTATAAATCTCCTAACTGTGATATTTTCAGAAATAGAAGTCGCGTTTTTTCATCTGAAACGTGCTGCGATGTATATTCCCAATCCTCTCATATAATGCAGAAACACTCATGAAGCAAAACATGCACAACGCCTGCAAGTATTTGTACTGATGCAGAATAGTACAGCCGAACGCATTTCACACAGGCTGCTAGATTCACTTTCGCCAGAAAGTCGTGTATGCCTAAGGTTGAAAATAAATGATGTTTATAGTGAATGCCCCTATGAATGGTCTTATTTTTATGATTTAGTTTTATTCCAAATGATGCGTGTGCTAAGTGAGTGAACATCAAAGATCACACAACAGAAGTGCGCGCTCTCTCTCTCTCTTTCTCGCTCTGTCTCTCTCTACCGTTAAGTAACTTGTGCATTGCTTTACTTACTTGTTTTTGACACATCCGACCGAACTACAAACTTTCCAGTGATGTCTGTGAGAAAGGCATATCTACTCGACAAGCTCGTGCATCTGCGCCGCCGCACGCTCAATCCACTCAGCGTGCTTTGCTTATCAGCTCGCGCACATCAGCTATACAGGTGTTAATACTGAATGTTTAACGTTATATTCGTTGCATACACATACTTAGTAGTAGATATCCTTAACTCCTTTCTGCTGTCTGTTGTTGGTGTTTCTTTGTTTGAATATGGCACTTATCACATGCTGTGTGGTATCGGGGCATTTTAACGAGTACAAGTACAGGAGCTCAGTATCGGGCCCGATACCGATACCAGTATCGGTGCATCCCTAATTTCTATCATCTCTGTAATCACCAAGACCATTCAGATCAGTCATATGTTTTATTTCATAATGTTATTCTCACCTAGCTGAAGGCTTGTGTTGTCCACAGACCAGCCCACTCTGAGCACATGTCGATCCGGGTCACAGCTTGTGTCTAATGCAGGAGCTGACAGTCGCTTCACAAACTGGAGACCCCAAAAAACAAATAATACTTCACCAAAGGTGCCATTTAATTTGAACAAAACTCAAAACTCAAGTTCGCACCTTGGCTTCGAATCCGACCTTCCCTTGACAAAATCCATGGCTCATCCTGCACCCCGACCAAAGCAGAGGGAACGTCTCCCAGAAGAGCGGCTGACCGCTGCTCCCATCAGAGTCCACCTCAAAATGCAGGTCACAGCTATCTGTGAAACACAAACACAGTGTTTCTGAGGACAGGCTCGTCTCAGTGACTCATTCGGTATCTGAAGATGTATTGGGGTCGTGATGAACTTACAGGAATCCAGTCGAACATCTTCAAAATCTATTTCAGCTTCTTCCTCGGGCTCCGGCAGCAGCTCTGGTGTTTTAGCTCTGAGGACAAACAATTCAGGGAGGAAAAGTCAGAAAGGTTCAAATCTGTTTAAGGTCAGTAGGACTTATTCATTCAGCAAGGACGCATTACATTTAGTTATATAAGAGTGTGCTTAGAGATTGTAGTCCGTTGCTGATTACATGATAGAATTGTAGTTACTAACAATCTGGATTACACATTAGGTGACTACCTTTTAAATGCTTTTGACCTAACTTGTTTATCACGTAGACTTGCATGTGGGATTATATCAAACTGCTAAAAAGAGAAAACAACAAAGAGTAAATGAACTGTAATCTGATATTAAAGTAATATAATCTAATTACAAGTACTTCATTTTTGCAATCCGATTACATAATCCAAATTACAAAATATTTATTTTTCATATAAATCCTGTTCTTTTGACCTTTTTATTCATCAAAGATGAATTTCAACATGAATAATAATCAGAAATGTTCTCCTTGAGCGGCAAATCAGCATTTTAGGATGATTTCTGAAGGATCATGTGACACTGGAGACTGGAATAATGATGCTGAAAATTCAGCTTTGCATCACATGAATAAATTATATTAAAAAATATATTCAAATAGAAACCAGTTCCTTTAAATTGCAATAAAATTCGGAATTTTACCAATAAATGCAGTCTTGGCGAGCAGAAGCGATTTCCTTCTGTGGAAAAGTGTTCTGGAAATGACATCCCGTTCTTTGAAATACCTTTGAGTACAAGCTCTTGCAGTTCCTACAGACCGATAATCAATACCTGTTGTAATGAATGTCCTCTTTGAACTCGTAATAATCTCTGCCTCTCTCCTCCACAGGCCTCTTGAGCTCCCTGCTCTCGTCTGGGGTGGAGTCCGCCGTCTCGGGTCCATCTGACGGTCTACGGAGCACTGCAGGAGTCATCATATAATCATCTTACTTTACTTTTAGTATATGATCAGCCATGAAACACTGTATTAATTGTGCTCTAAGGGTGAAAAAAATATATTCAAATAGAAACCAGTTCCTTTAAATTGCAATAAAATTCGGAATTTTACCAAGAGCAGAAGCGATTTCCTTCTGTGGAAAAGTGTTCTGGAAATGACATCCCGTTCTTTGAAATACCTTTGAGTACAAGCTCTTGCAGTTCCTACAGACCGATAATCAATACCTGTTGTAATGAATGTCCTCTTTGAACTCGTAATAATCTCTGCCTCTCTCCTCCACAGGCCTCTTGAGCTCCCTGCTCTCGTCTGGGGTGGAGTCCGCCGTCTCGGGTCCATCTGACGGTCTACGGAGCACTGCAGGAGTCATCATATAATCATCTTACTTTACTTTTAGTATATGATCAGCCATGAAACACTGTATTAATTGTGCTCTAAGGGTGACTTACACTGCTCTTGCTGCTGTGCTGCTTCCGGCTCTGAAATGGCCAAGACGGATGATGAGCATCCTGACTCTGCATCTTCCGTAGCAGCGGTTGCCAAGGCGACAGGATGCAGATTCGCGGCTGGATGCTGTGGATACGCCTGCGGTTGTCTCTCCTCTCCAGATGTAGCGGCCTTCGCGATGGCTATTGGGGCAGTGCATGAGCACAGCTGAAGTGGGTCAGTCTGTGTACTTTGGTCAGTATAAGCAGTCATGCTCTTTTTAGGAGGACCGATGCACACTGGAGACCGCGTCCTAACGCACTGCTCAGATTCCGGGGAGTGAGTCTCCTGCGGCTCTTCGCTAGCATTTCGCCCCTCATCTCCACTTCTGATGGGTTCAACGCCGGCTTCGATCGCAGAGATCAGCCGAACCACCAGCTCGGCCTTCAGGCCTCTGGAGTCCAGCCCTCGCTCCGTTAACATGGCACGCAACTCGGCCACTTTCAGCCTTTTCACTTCCGCTAACAACATCTCCAACAAGAGCGGTCGATTCCACGGTGAAACTGAAAAGTGTGCACACGCTGTATCTTGTTATTTAGTGACGGCTGGCCAGTTAGGCGCACTCTTGAAACTTTTTGGGAATTTTCTCAATCTACCAAAACACACGACGACCCGCTGGAGAGAATTCAAGAGAGTGGACTGAGCGCTGATTGGCTACCGGGAGGACGCTGATCGTTGATTGGCTACCAGCGGTGACGCAAACTGACTCGTTTTCGGCGAGTCGGTTCTTTCGAACAATTCGTTTCAAAGAACCCTTTTTTTTTTAAAGATCCAAATAGCAACTATTTAGTTTATTTTATTTTATTTAGCACATTACATTCACAGGGGATACATACAACAGAAATACTGTTTAAAATAACAATATGTGACTCATAGGTTGATGCAAAGCAATACAATACATAGGTTGAAAATGTACTCAACCTCAGGCCATCCAAAATATAGATGTGTTTGTTTCTTCATCAGATTTGGAGAAATGTAGCATTTTTTTCGGCGAGTCGGTTCTTTCGAACGATTCGTTTCAAAGAACCATTTTTTTTTTAAAGATCCAAATAGCAACTATTTAGTTTTTTTTATTTTATTTAGCACATTACATTCACAGGGGATACATACAACAGAAATACTGTTTAAAATAACAATATGTGACTCACAGGTTGATGCAAAGCAATACAATACATAGGTTGAAAATGTACTCAACCTCAGGCCATCCAAAATATAGATGAGTTTGTTTCTTCATCAGATTTGGAGAAATGTAGCATTGCATCAGTGTCTCAGCAATGGATGTGAATGGGTGCCGTCAGAATGCGAGCTGATAAAAACATCACAATAATCCACACCACTCCAGTCCATCAGTTAACGTCATTTTTTTCCACTTGAGAAAACAAAACAATGGATAGAGGACTCATATTTTAGGTGAAAGAAGTTTACATGTTACATACACAATACATACACAACCAGAATACAAAACACAACAATATTCCACAAAAATAATCAGGCCAAAAATAAATAATACATTAAAAGAAATATAAACAGAAAAACAAATCGATAAAACTTAACATAAAAATTAAACTAATTACACATATGCCAGCTTCAGAGCATAACTTACATCGAAGTCATTCGTTTTTCCATCAATACAGTTGTTTTAGCAGCTTTATTATTAAGTGACGAGCAGAGAGATTCATAAACTAGTTTCTGATCAATACAAAAAAATCATACAATTAGGCAGACAATCAGTAACTTTACATTTGTGAAGATAAAATAGACCACAGAGAGTTGGCAGAAAGCTATTTAGGGTTGTGGCTAGAAGGGATGCAAATACCAGAAGCTAACAATAAATTACATTTTCTACCTATTACCCCAACCCTAAACCCACCACTTACTATAATGCAAAACACAGTGCTTACCGGTGTACAGTGTGAGAAAAATCACGCTATATTAATCTGCTAAATGCCCATTTAGTGGTCACAGCTTTTATGTAATTTCGACGTGCTCTAAAACATTCAAAACAATCAAATTTAAGTTGAATTTATAATGTTGTTTATTGTAATTTTTTTTAAACATTCCAGTTCAGCCATGATTCAGCTCGAAAAATATAGGCCTAAAATAAAGTAGAACCTAAATATAGTTTTAATAACGCGAAACTCATTAAAACCAACTCGCATGGTTGTTTATAACTGGCATATTCAAGTTGTTAACACATTTCTGTTATGTTTAATTTGTAACAATTCTGCTTTTCAATAATTGCCCCCGAGTCAAAAGAGTCGACTCAGAAGAACGATTCATTCACGAATAATGAGTATAAGTGTAGTTTTAAATAGGTTAATCTTACAACTGAGATAGTGAATTGGTGGGTTTTTGTTAAATGTGAGCCAAAATCATCACAATTAAAAGAACCAAAGACTTAAACTACTTCAGTCTGTGTGCATTGTATTTATTTAATACACGAGTTTCACAATTTGAGTTGAATTACTGAAATAAATGAACTTTTCCACGACATTCCAATTTATTGAGATGCACCTGTATACATGTGTGTGTGTGTGTGTGTGTGTGTGTATATATATATATATATATATATATATCTCACAGAAGTGAGTACACCCCTCACATTTTTGTAAATATTTTATTATATCTTTTCATGTGACAACACTGAAGAAATGACACTTTGCTACAATGTAAAGTAGTGAGTGTACAGCTTGTATAACAGTGTATACCCCGCGTTTATACAAAACTAAACACCTCCGTCATAGTTAATGAAGCAGTCTATACTGCATGCAGGCAGAATCCTGGAGGACAAACTAAAGTATAATAAACAAATAAGGCACGTTAGAGCTGGGCAATATAATTTTTCTTATCAGTCGATATCGATAATTATCACGATAAATTTCGAATCTGTATTTCTTTCAAGTTTAAAGTCAGATTTTTGCTCCTAAGTGAAAGTTGTAGAAACCATACTGTTAATTGTGGTTTTAAACTAGTCTTTATGGTCAAACCATGACATTTACAGTCATTTTTCTTTAACAAAATAAATCTCTTAATAGAGAAATTTTTTTTTTTGTTTCTGCAGGTTCTAATGAGTGATTTTAGGGTAGGTTTGTGTTGCGTTAGTTTGATTATCTTCAGCACAGTTTGCAGTGCAGGCTACAATATTAAAAATATTTGTAAAAATTCTCTTAGAAATGCACATTTGACAATAGCATGAGTTAAGATGCAGATGTATATTTATGTTCATTATCAAAAACTGTAACATCAGTAAAAAAAAAATTAACAACCTCATTTTTTATTCTGACTATTGGAGCTTTATTAAAATTAACCATTGGTTTTCAATAGTAGCATGCATTTAACCACAGTTAAAACCACACCTTACACCACACCTTATGTCACCTCAAAACCATTGTAAAAATTAGGGGTGTAACGATTCACTCGACTTCTCGATTACAAACCCTGACGATGCATATGCATCGATCTGAAACATGGATTTTTGAATCATCGATTTCGGACAGTAATCGATTTAAAACGCTAAGAATCGAATGAATCACGATTTCTATAGTGATTCAATGCTTTCAAAATATATACACATTAAATTACTACAAGCATGAATTAATGGAGACCTTGAACAGTGTTCGTGCCCTCGCATCTCTCCTTCACGCGCTCCACTATTTACCGCCTGCAGGGACTGTCACAGGATTGCGCTCGCACTCAGTTTGTCTCACTGACACATTTTTTGAGCAGCTGATGTGTGATCTATCCTTAGTACTCGTGGCCAGTAATGCTAAAGTGAAGTAGTTTTGCTTTTCTGTAGTTTTTCAATGGCTCTCGGTCATTACCTGAGCAGTCGAAGGCTGCACATTTATTGCATGGATGGAGCAAAAATGTAAGTGTCTAAAAGCATACACACAGTTCCATTGAATGAAAAATGTCTTTTAACAATGTCGTTCATCTGAATGTACGAAGGAAACTGTTAAAATAACCACAGCATTAACAACAACCTTGAAATAAGAGTGCGAGGTTTATCTGATAATCAGATGCATGAAAGTAGCGTTTGTTGATATAGCAAACAGACATCGGGCGCATTTTCTTTCAGAATCATCATTCACCGATGGAGAGGAAAAGTTAAATTTCACGCAAAGAAATGCAAGTTGTATTTACAACACTGTTCCAGAACACTTCAACCCAAAGACAGTATAAGTCATTATAATCAGTAATTATGTCCCCACTGGATGCAACAAATGCCTCGTTTATAATGGGTTTTAATGTTTTTTTCTCGTCGCTCCGGCCGGGACACGGCATCAACAGTATGGTGAGGGGCATAACATTTCCGTCACACGCTTGAGGTATTCGGACAATCACAACGCACTGGATAGCTGGCCAATCAGAGCACACCTCGCTTTTCAGAACGATGAGCTTTGTAAAAATCGACGCGTTTCAGAAAGGCGGGGCATAGAGGAGAAACAATAATGTACAGTATGTGGAAAATAATGTGTTTTTTTAACCTTAAACCGCATAAACACATTTCATTACACCAAATACACAAAATAATGCTCTTTTTAGCAACATCATATGCCCCCTTTAAGACGTGCCAGGATATATCTGCAGCTAATCTGAATAAAAAGCAGAATGAACAGGTGAAACATTAAGACAATAAACACAATACATAAATTAAATATAAATGATGCAGTGCTAATTGACTTATAATTTATTACAGTACAGAAACTATAAAGTATATTTTCTACCTTATTTTGTGCAGAAAATCGAAATAATTGTTTGTAGTATATAAAACAATCATAAAATTGCCATTAGGAAAAATTATAGATTACAAATGATTGATTATTGTCCAGTAGTGTATTTGATTTCTTAAAGCAAATTTAAAGTAAGAGATAAGAATAATAAAAAAAAATAATAATAATACATAGGCTACATACATAAAGTTATTGTATTTGACATTTCTGTCACTTCTGAAATGATGGCTACGCCCCTGGTGTGACAAAATGTTAGCCTATACATAATACTTTTAAAGCTTTTTAAATTTTTTATCTTGGCTTACATAAATTTCTGCATATGCCATGTCATGCCATAGCATCATTAAACAAGCATCTAACAATGGACAAAAGTGTTTTGTTTAGTTTTTTTCCTAAACTATGGTTCTGTAACCATAAAGGCTGCTGTGTAATTTGCCCTCTGACTAAGCATTTCAAGAATTTAGGGGAAGTATTTAAATAATCCTGTGAATGCACTTAAAGAATGCAGAATCGAATCATTAATCGAATCGAATTTAATTGTGAAACGAATCGAATTGAATCGTTCTGAATTTGCAAAAAAAAATCGAAAACCTATGAATCGTAAATCGAAATCGATTCGATGTCTACCCAAAGATTCACAGCCCTAGTAAAAATGTAACTATATGGGTTTTAGGTAATTGTATGAAAAACAGTAGTCTAAATAAATGTAGTATAAATGCACATACAACGCTATAGCTTAATCACAAATAAACTGTGATTATATTCCATTACTCCTTCAATACATGTCTAAATTAATCATATAATAAAGTTTGATATGAATATCCCACATTTCTGACACAATACCATACTGTTAGTGTTACTACAGTAAGTCCATGGTAAAATGATGGCGATTTGTAGACTGAAAAGGCTTCTGACTCTATTGTTGTGCACAGTGTCTCCTGTTTGTCAGCGCTGTTTCATCCGGCTTTAGGCTAGTTTAAATCACGAGTCATTTACTTCACTCTTCACACTGGATCTCACAGCGCTGTTTAGTGCTCGCGTGACTTTAGTGCTCTAGTGAGCTTGCGCCGCTCTGACATTTGAATAGATAAATAGTCTGTGTGGTGCGGTTTAAATGAGTAGCGCTGTTTCATTCTGCTTTTAGCGTGTAAACATTATACTTGTTATCGAGGAAAATTATGGATTCGAAAAATGGCTTTGAATAATTTCCTCATGGTGCACTAATGATTACTGTCTGAACCCAGTGACATTTCCATTGAGAAGAATGCAGATAATGTAATTGTATTTCGGGTTTAGCAAACCAGTGTGGTTAGACTGGTTGCAAAGTAAATGTGACCCATATTGTAATTTTTTTACAAACATGATTCATCTGTGAAAAATAGAAAGAAAGAGCTTCTCCTATTGTGATTATATATTCATGGAACAAGTTCTAGTTTTATTTTAAGAATTGCTGTTTAAAATGCAGTGTGTTTGTACTTGCGGCCTGATTCATGAGGCTGTGTACTGTATTATGACAAAATTATCAGACGCAGCGATGGCATGCTCAACTTCCTCTTTCTGTTTTCATGTGTTTCTCCTCAGGATAGGCACTGATTCCTTTTTTTATTGCTGCTTTTGCTCTCCGATCCTGGGAGACTGAAGACTTCAGCCACAAATTAGCCATTTCTGTCACATAGATGATGATTAAAACCCGCAACCTTTTGCAAAGTGTCATTATGTGTTATTGAAGGTATAATGAAGCTATTACAACAAATAGACTAATCTAGCATCTGACAACTAAAATGCTGCCCTGTAACCAAACCGAATGTGAGATTTTCAGCCCACTGTGATCAATAGATGCAAGGGACTGTTGGGATCGATACATCACTAGCAGATGGATATGTAATGTGGAGGAAGCCACGTGCTTTTGTGGCCATCAAATGCAGTCTATAAATAAGTAAACAGAAGATGGAGAGAGAAGGATTTTAGCGACAGGTATCTCTTCGGTTTCTAACTCAAAATCCTCTTCGTCATTGCAGGGTTGGGCAGAAAGAAAAGAAAATTCACCTTATCTGTTTTCTAAATGCATGCCAGATCTTATTGTCAACAATTCATCCATGCATGTCTAATTTTTAAAAAAAATCAATTTTAATCAAAATGTCATACCTTTTATAAATATTAAAGTGTTTTTTTCCTGCAGCAATCTAATGTAGCTTCTAGGACTGAAATGATTTGTTGACATTATCAACTAAATCAACATAAAAAATTGTCGACAAGTAATATTGTTTTCTAATAGTCGTTTGATCTGATATGTAAGGCTCATAATGTAAGGGTAGCGCGGCTTGACCAGTGTGGTGCTGTAGAGCAAGACTGCTATCCAGCCCTCCTGAGCTGCAAACCAATAGAAGAAGACACTTTTGAGACGTGCAAATGGAGACGAACCCATGTAGGGAAGTTTTACAAAACTATAAACCAAAAATGCTGCTATGTGGCCTATTGACGGCGAAGTTCTTTTTCAATATATGCTTTACTGTTAGCGAACGTTCTGACGAAGCTGAGAGTAGCGTTTAGATGAGTATGTAATACTCAATAACAAAATAAACACAAATCAAAAATGCCAGCTGTGAGAAAACAGCAGTTAAGGAAGCATCTGATCGTAGCGATGTGGATATGTTTGCACCTTCAATTGGTGCAACAGCTAACTTACAGTAAGTTAGGTCACGTTTATTTATCTACCTTTCTCAATGACCTTATTAAATGTGTCACCTTTCACATCAAATTCTTGCATTGTTTATTAATTAAATTCAGTTATTAATTCAGTTAGAATAATAAGAAACTGCAGAGCTGTTACCATTCAAATGAAATCAGTATCACCAAACTCCATCTTTCCACTGCAGGAAACACAGAAGCTGACATTAGATGTATTTACACAGACTGTTTGATGAAGCTGAGGTGCCATAAATGCATTTACACTACAAAATTTTCGAATACATGAAGAATTTTATAAGATTAATGTTTTAAATATTTTTTTAAACATACAAATAAGAAATGTTCGAAAAAAAGAAATTATAGTTTTAAATATGAAACCAAACCAGTAGGTGGCGTCAAATGACAGTTTGAATGAGTGCGTCATTTAGTCCTTCATTAAAGCGGTCATTTGATGCGATTTCAAGTTTTCCTTTCTCATTCATTCAAACGGCTAATTCATTCAGAAACCAATCTTTATGATGTATTGTAATGTCTTTATGAATGCGTTACTGAATCATTGACTCGCTTGATTCGTTCAAAAACGTGGAGTCATTCAGTAACGAAATGCTGTGTTGCTCGGACTCGGAGACACAAAACAGTTCTGATGTGGCTTTGAATGGAACTATTGTCATCAGCGAAATTGAGCAAAAACAGTCAATATTGTGTCTAAAATGTAAGCCACTTAATTTTAACTTCTTGTTTATTGAACTACTGTTGTATAGAATCACATTGCAATCGTGTTGAAACATTTTGGTCGTGCAATGTTGCGTTCCTAAATCATTTTTTTGAACATTAAAGCATGTCAACATATTCTGTTACACCAAATACACAAAATAATGATCTTTAAAAAGGCATCATATGACCCCTTTAAACAGATTAATTCAAACGGCTAATTCATTCAGAAACAAATCTTTATGATGTATTGTAATGTCTTTATGAATGCGTTACTGAATCATTGACTCGCTTGATTCGTTCAAAAACGTGGACTCATTCAGTAACGAAATGCTGTGTTGCTCGGACTCGGAGACACAAAACAGTTCTGATGTGGCTTTGATTGGAACTATTGTCATCAGCGAAATTGAGCAAAAACAGTCAATATTGTGTCTAAAATGTAAGCCACTTAATTTTAACTTCTTGTTTATTGAACTACTGTTGTATAGAATCACATTGCAATCGTGTTGAAACATTTTGGTCGTGCAATGTTGCGTTCCTAAATCATATATTATAATTTTTTTTTTACTACCGCAGTATGCATCTGTAAGTTTCTGTGTGTGCTGTTGCGCTCATTTATTTTGATTTCTGCACGAATCTCTCTCACGCACTCACTCACTCACTCATCTCTAAAAGTCATCTCTAAAACTAATTTATTTTGTTAAGGAAAATGTAATGGTCTGGTTTCTTCTACTTTCATTTTGGAGCAAACATCTGCCTTTAAACTTGAAAGAAATAAAGATTTGTCATTTATCTTGATAATTATCGATATCGACTGATATGAAAAAAATGATCATGATCATTTTTTTGGCCATATCACCTAGCCCTAGTTGCAGCCCTAGTCCTACATCCTCCCATCATTTGCCATTTGCCAGTCACAGGTGGCACAGGTGGTGGTGTTTGACACAGGGCTTTTGTAATCTCAGGGCCACATTTGGCCGGCGGGCAAACAGTTGAAAAGCCAAGGAACAGACAATTATGACTAAAACTATTATTAAAATGTTTTCTAGGTGATAGAGATCAGGTTGAGCTTGCAAGGTATGACACGATGCTATTAAAACTTCATGCGTGCATGCACAAGTTGCTTCTTTTACAGGTCTTAATAAAAAAAAAAAAATATATATATTTGTTTTTGTTTAAAAGTGCAATAAAATGCATGCCGTGACGATAAGCAGTAGATGAGTGTGTACTTTTATACATTGCATACCCATGTAGGATATCTAGTCATATCAATAAAATAACACAAATGACAGTTATCTCATTACATTTTTTATTTGGAACTTGATGGACGCAAACCAAAAGATAAGAGTATTGATAAGAAAGCAATAAATCAGGCATCTGAGCAAAAACAACTTTGCATTTCGTAACATGCGAGTCAAAACACTAGATAAAACTAATATTAAACGCAAATCAATTGGATCTTGCAAACTGTGATGTTCGTTTTTTGCCTAACAAGACCTGCCATGTTTAGACTTGTTTGCAACACGTCTCACTCTGTATTTTCAGGTCACGCCATGTTTCTTTGTTTCCCTCGCATGTGGATACAGTAAAGCAGTACTGACTGCTGATAGTCCTCCAAATGGATTTACTTTTGTACCAATGTTATTAGAGATGCACCGATTGCAGTTTTCTTGGCCGATTCCGATTTCCAGTGTGATCTGCCGATACGGATTTTTTCCGATTTTCCGATTTTTTGTTAGTGTGATCTGCCGATACTGATTTTTGCCAATTTCAATTTCCGATTTTTTGTTAGTGTGATCTGCCGATACGAATTTATTCCGATTTCCGATTTTTTTGTTATTGTGATCTGCCAATATGGATTTTTTCCAATTTCCGATTTCTGATTTTTTTTGTTAGTGTGATCTGCCGATACCGAATTTTGCCGATTCCGATTTCCGATTTTTTTGTTAGTGTGATCTGCCGATACGGATTTATTCCGATTTCCGATTTTTTTTGTTAGTGTGATCTGCCGATACGGATTTTTGCCGATTCCGATTTCTGATTTTTTTTGTTAGTGTGATCTGCCGATACGGATATTTGCCGATTCCGATTTACTTTCTAAGAACTATAATTGACAGCATATACAAACAAAAATCTACTTTTCTTCAACGCAAAGTTTTACTTTCATAAAAAAATCACAAGTAAAAAGTCAGTAATAAAATAAGAACAAATAAAAAAAATTGCAAACAACAGCACAAATAAATGCAATAGAATAAAGAGAGCTATGAAATTAAGTTTTTCAGGTTAAGTAAGGTTTTATTCAGGTAAGAAATACTACAGAAATGAAAGTAATCAAATGTAAAATAACACATCCAGTGTTATTTTACATTTGATTACTTTCATTTCTGTAGTCTTCATTGTGCAAATTAAATGCAGATTAATGCTTACCATTAAAGTTATAAAATGTATTCAGTCAATAGCAGAAAGTGGTTTTCTTTGTCTTTTGTTCTTTGATTAACATGACAGACAGCAGCAGGAATATTGGACTGCGGTCCCTTTAAGAGTTTATCCACGGGCCCAATATACTGTTACACAACATGCGTTCTCTTTCTCAACTATTTAACGTTCCAAAACTGACTGTGTTTAACTGGATACTCGCCAAGACGGGCATTTTGACATAATTTTGTATGTATTTGAACGTTTTAGCGCAGTTAGCCACTCATTTTGGTATTTGTGGCTCACAAGCTGTTTGAGACTGATCGCGGCTTGTGTGCGCTCCACTAATATTGATCAGTTCTGGTGCGCGTGCTTTTGGTGTAAGCACGAAACCTGCAGGAATGACTAAAATAATGCGCAATACAAGCGCTATTTAACCAGAGCGAATGAGACATGTGTGAGAGAGAAGGGGTCGTCGGAGAGAAGAGAGCGAGAATGCACGGCTGATGTTATTGCCTGTGCTGCTGGTAACAAAACGGATCGTCTCGGAATCGGATAGAAGTGAGACTGACCGACCGATCATGAGGAAAATCGGCCGATATCATCTCTAAATGATACAGAAAAATCTCTACCAGTTGAACCATAGCTGTGTTTCCATGAACTTATAGCCTGTTTTGTTTTCTACACACGCTGAATTTAAAATTTACGCCGAAAATCCCATGGATGGTACAGCTGCTTGGTTATCTGTTAATAGAGGATAACACGTTCATGCTGTCTGAAGAGGATATGCAACTGTCCTCTCCTCCTTTTCGCTCTGCTTCACTTGATGGATTTGCATGCATCTACTACACTGTGACCCTACTCATATTCTCTACTCATAGTCTTTCTCTCACGCTGAATGCATGTGTAGGCATTGCAAAAGTGTGGAGGTGGAGCGGTGCTAAACGTTTAGGCTACGTTCAGCCGTCGCCCCCTGGTGGCCAGTCTCACATCCTCATTCTCATGATGTGTAATCATTGCATTACTTATTTTACCATGTTAGTAAAAAGATATAAGAGAATGTGTGCTGATGGTTAGTTCTTGCCGTTCCTGCTGAACAGTATTAATTCATTATTCCTGTTCATTAATATACACATATCCCTGTGTTTTGTGTGTTTTCAGACTTGAAGGCAGCACTGCCACATCCTCAGCTGCTGGGAAGTCCGGCACACACAAGAGCTGTCTTGTGTGCTCCGATGAAGCTTCAGGCTGCCATTATGGAGTCCTCACCTGCGGAAGCTGTAAAGTCTTCTTTAAGAGAGCAGTTGAAGGTGAGGAAGTCCTGACACCTATATTCTGTTTTATATCCATGGCCTTTACTGTATTTACTGTGCTTTGCCTTTTTTGAAACACCAGAGGTCCCCGGTGCAAATTGTTGATTTTAATATTTTTTTTGGTGAAAGAATCTCATAAGTATTAAATGTCATGAATTCATATTTACTGAGTAATCTGCTGAAAATTGGTAATATTCAACGATCTGAACATGCAGCTGTCTTGAGATCCCCATATCTCTGGGTATATGGTTTATTATATGGTTAATTATAGTTTATTAAGAACTAGAATCTAAAATCATATTGAGATATCTTTAATACTTCTTGAGTTACAGGCATGCAAACTTTGGAAAAAGTCAAAAAAGTCGGCTTGCAGACAAGGTCTGTGCTATGCAATTGTTTTGAAAGAGGGAGACAAGACACATTTCTAGTTTCAACGTTATTTGTTCTTGTATGAATAGTGATCCACATTTGGTTTTTGGCCACTGGAAATGTGTACAATTTGACAATTTACTCCTGGAGCCATATTTAGATCCCAGTATCTCTGGAACTTAACCGAACCATACCATACCATGGCCTTAAAAATAAAGATGCCAAAAGGAAAGTTTGTTAAGACCCAAAATCTAAAAGGGCATTAAGATATCTTTAATATTTCTTGAGTTACAGACATGCAAACTTTGGAGAAAAAACTTGAAAAGTGCTTTTTCTCCCTTTTTGAATGGTCACCATTGGCATATAATGCAACAGGGATTGCTTAATAGATTTTAGTTACAGACCTACCAATCTCTGTGTAAAAAAACATGATGCTGCCATCTTTCTAAAGGCATATTTACCCCCCTGTGATTTGGCTATGAATTTCAGGTAAAAAAGGTCATTTTGAACGACCTCTACAAAATAGTGGATTGCTCAGTAAATGTACATTCATGACTTTTAATATTTTGGCTTCCATCACTATACATGTTTATCTTTCCAAAACTTTGAGCCTGTAAAGTTTCTGCGATTTGGTTGATTTGACACGGAACGACCCTAGTGCATATTTATATGTAATTTTAGAATAGTATCCTTGAAATATGGTTAAAATGTACTGCTGACGTGCATTTATGGTAAATTATGATATATTCTAATGTAATTTCTATTGAAAATATATTACACATTTGTTGTGATAAAGTCAGTTTAATACATTATATATATTATACAATATAAATATATTAACTTCAAATGTAACTAATTAGTAATGAACACACTGCAGTTAAAATTCTAATTATGTTGAATGTGCTTTAGTACTGTATGTTTGTCAACACATTAAAAATGTACTTTAAAGCATGGCAAAATATTAAAACATAATGATTTAAAATGTACTTTAAAACTTTTCATTTAACTTTATTGCAAATTGTACTTAAGTGTGTTAAGAAACAGCCATGAAACATTCTTTGTACACTTTTAAGTACAGTTAAGTGGCCTTTTATTTAATTAATATTATATTATCTACACGTACCTTTAAAAAAATGGCTTTAAGTGCACATTCAGTACGATTAAGCAAGCTTCTTTTTCACAGAAAGGCAGGTGATGGAGACAAATTAGTGATGTGATTATGTGATTATTTACCTCTGTCTTTCTTGACCTGATTACGTAGAGTTAGAGACACATCCTTCTAGCGTGTTTTTACTTTCTCGCTGCATGTCTATTTCAGACAACTCGTACTATGAGTCATTCGTCAGTCAAAACGCTTTTTATCCTGTGGGTGTTGAAATGCATCTCTGGCTGACAGAGGAAATGTATTCTGATAACATCACTAATGCAGACAGATGACGTCAATTAGAGTTTACAGCTAATCAGTGTGTATTTTAAGTGCATATATTTGAGCAGTACGAACTACGGCTCTGCGTGTAAAAAAAAAAGAAGCAATTAAAAGCAATGCAGTGGGGTTCAGTACAGTGTTTGATAGCTGTGCATGATGAGGGACTCCTAAGACAGACTCCTGTCTAATCCACACTATTCTTGATTCTCGTAGGGCAACACAATTACCTGTGCGCTGGACGGAACGATTGCATCATTGACAAAATCCGCCGGAAGAACTGCCCTGCCTGTCGTTACCGCAAATGCCTCATGGCAGGCATGAACCTAGAGGGTAACACGAAATGTTGCACTTGTTACATAATTACACCAGTGTGTCCCCAAATGTCATTTTAGATGTATAAATAAAACTTAAATCACAGGAAATGCATAAAGTTTGAAATCTGACTGTCGTAAACTTTCCTTATTCAACACTCAGCCCGTAAAACCAAGAGGGGCCGTCAAACTGGCAAGGTAATCCAGCAGCCGTCGATTCCAGAGCGCAGTCTTCCTCCGCTGCTCGAAGTCCAGGCATTGGTGCCCAAACCCATGCCTCAGGTGGTGCCCACCATGCTGTCACTGCTAAAGGCCATCGAGCCGGACACCATCTACGCCGGATACGACAGCACCATCCCTGACACCTCCACCCGCCTCATGACCACTCTGAACCGGCTGGGCGGCCGGCAGGTCATCTCTGCGGTCAAATGGGCCAAAGCTCTGCCAGGTACGACTTGAGAATAGGAATGTAACGATGCACCCTGAGCCGGTTGAAAATATGTGACGATTCAAGTCAGTTGAGATGTGTAAGTGCCACTATTATGGGTAATGAAAGGTTCATATTTTGGTTTTATGAGTCCCCAACAACAGGTTGACATGCATGCAAGATCAAAAATCACTTTCGTTGTCTTATAATATGCATTTATTTTTACCTTACTTGCTCAACAACTCCCAAACGATTCGCTCAACTATTCATTTTTCTAAACCCCTCCTTTGCGTGACACTAATCTGCGGTGATTGGTCTCATTTTCATTTCATCTCGCCTGTAATGCCTGATAAAGCAGCGTTTGTGAGCGCAGTGCTGCTTTGTTTACAGCCGGTACCGGGGAAACCGCTATTTTACTGCTCCAAAAGCGGCACCTAGTGGCAAAGAATGAATTTGCATTTTCATTCAGACCAACGCGAAAAGACCAACAAGTGGGCGGGCGATATGCTAATGTTTCATGTTGACGTCAACATGAAACGGCTTGGGATTCGTTTTAAAAACGACTAGTTTCAATGATTCAGAGTCGACTCCTTCTTTTGAGAGACAATAACTTTATACACGGTGCACTTTCAGATTTAAAACTTTGCCGGATGTTTTCATTCACTTAGTTACACACTGCGTGAAAGGTAATTTTCAAAAATCCATAATAGGGGCACTTTAAACAAATCTTGGGGGTTTATATGAATGTGTCTCTGAGTGGAACCGTCTTCAGAAAAGTTTAGATGGTATTTTCTTTTCATCTTGCCTCTGTGCGATGCATATAAATGTAGTGTTCATAAGCGCAGCTGCTTTGTTTACAGCTGCTGTTCCACAAGTGCCACCTGCTGTCAGAGAGTGAATCTACATTCTCATTCAGCCCATCTGCTGTTTTTGTTTTGTGCAGATGTAGTATAGTTTCACAAAGCTAAAGTTGGAACATTCTGTTTTTCCTTCAAGTTTTGAAATTGTACAATCTAATTTAAATCAAAAACTGCTCTTAGTTTGGATCGTAATAGAAATGCAGTGAATTGCCTGCATGGAAAGAGCACAGGCCAAGTCTTAGTTTTTTTCTTTTATTTGTATTATTTATTTATTTGATTTGGGATTTGTTTTACATTTTTAATTTAGTTTTGTTATTTGACATTTAAATTTCACAAAGATATGTGCAGCATTTTGTATGAGAAATAATAAAAGGACACCTCATTTATAATTTGTCTTAAATCATAGGGGTGGGAATCACCTGAGGCCTCACGATACGATATTATCACGATACTTGTGTCACAATACAATATTATTGTGATTTTAAATATATTGCGATATTCTGCGATATATTGTAATTTATTACCTTTTTCCAACTTCAAATTATATCCCCAAAGGAAAACATTGACAACATCTGTTTTAACTAAAAAGAAACATTTCTCAGTTTGTTTATCTCACTTCAGTTTTATTGCTGCAGTGCAAAATGGGATTGTCAAGCAGACAAACTGACCAATCTTCTTTCATGAAAACCTGTCATCAATGTTGTACGCACCTGGAAAACTAAATTTTGTATTGCGGTCTAATCTAGTCCACCTTAATTAAATGTAAACAGGTATGCACTGCTGTGCTACTACAGATATTTTGAACAATGCAACTTGAACTTGTACAAAAAAGTTGTGCTGCAGACCCTTCAGCAATTGGGGCATTTGGAAGTAAATTACTGTTAAATTTAAAATAAATAAAAATTTATTCTTACATCCGATTTAAACGTGAATGGCGCTTTCCTGATAACTTTCCACCATCTTTATTTTATTAACTTACTGCATGCAGAAGGTGACCCAGCTGACCTCACCAGAAAAAAACTCAAAACCACCATCTAGTGGGCTGTAAAGAAATGTATTTTATTATTCTACCAAATAGTATAATAAAAGATCGAAACTTGGCGTCCGTGTATCGATACAGTATACTATGCTGTATCGATTTTTCCCCCCCACCCCTATTAAATCAAATTACAATTCAAGAAAATCATATGGCATAGTGAGTTGAGTAAATCGTTACATCTCTACTTGAGACGTCTTTAAAAAGCCGTGTGGAAAATCTTCAACCGCAGCATGCACTAAAACCCCTGTTTTGCTCTTTTTAGGGTTCCGGAACCTTCACCTGGATGATCAGATGACCCTCCTGCAGTGTTCCTGGCTGTTCCTCATGTCCTTCGGACTCGGTTGGAGGTCATACCAGCAGTGCAATGGAAACATGCTGTGTTTCGCACCAGACCTGGTCATCAATGAGTATGTCTCTCATTAAACAGGCCATTTGCTTTAATAATCTCTATGGCGGTTTAAAGATGTGTTCACACCATGGAAACTATAATGAAAATAATAGCTATAAAGTGTGGAATATTAGTTCTAATTCTATGCGAATAGGTTACACCACAACTATCGTTGGAATCACGTACAGAATGATTTCTTTCTAGCTGATGAACAATAAAAACTCAATCAAAATACACCCAGCTTTAATGGGAAGTGCGCTCATTATAAACAAAATGTTATCGTCTATTGAAAATGTCCTCACCCTCAGGCCATCCAAGATGTAGATGAGTTTGTTTCTTCATCAGATTTGGAGAAATGTAGCATTGCATCACTTGCTCCGCAATGGATCCTCTGCAGTGAATGGGTGCCGTCAGAATGATAGTCCAAACAGCTGATAAAAACACCACAATAATCCACACCACTCCAGTCCATCAGTTAACATCTTGAAAAACCAAAAGCTGTTTGTTTGTAAAAAAAAACAGTCCATCATTAAGATGTTTTTAACTTTAAACCGTTGCTTTTGAATAAAATACCAGTCTATAATAAGACTTCCTATACTTCGTTCTGACGGCACCCATTCACTGCAGAGGATCCTTTGGTGAGAAAGTGATGCAATTCTAATTTCTCCAAATCTCTTCCAATCAACAAACAAACTCATCTCCATCTTGGATGGACTAAATTTCAATTTTTTGGAGAACTATTCCTTTAACTGCCAATAAAAGCCTAAATTAGAGTCTTGTGTGTCTGTCTGCAGAGAAAGGATGAGGTTGCCCTACATGACTGATCAGTGTGAACAGATGCTGAAGATCTCCAATGAGTTTGTGAGACTGCAAGTGTCCAACGAGGAGTACCTGTGCATGAAAGTCCTTCTGCTCCTGAGCACAGGTGACTTCTTTAGAAGCCATTAATGCTTGATCCAAACGGTTTCAGGTTCCCTGAGAATCCAGAAGACATAGTTTTTGACTTCATTTTACAGAGGACCGTAACAAAACCTTTGTGTGTTTTTGTGCTTTGTCAGTGCCGAAGGATGGTTTGAAGAGCCAATCAGTGTTTGAGGAGCTACGGATGTCTTACATTAAAGAACTGGGCAAAGCCATTGTGAAGAGAGAGGAGAACTCCAGCAAGAACTGGCAACGATTCTATCAGCTAACTAAGCTACTGGACTCCATGCACGACGTAATGAATTTTATCCTAAATAATGCTTTTTTAAAACCGTGGCTTTGCTCCAAACCCTTGTGAGTTGCTCCTGCTAAGGCCACATCCTAACTTGAGATTTGAATTTTCATAATGTCATATTGTCATACTAATATATCGCTCGGGAGACTCAAATCAACAGTTGAACCCAGTAGAGTTTTGCATGTCGCTTAGCTAATGATGCAATACTCTAGTAAGCATAAAAACACACGGCACTAGGGTCATCATATCAGGGGCCTGTTGCATAAACTGTCACTATGTAAAGACTAACTAGTTACAAGAACTACTACTTAAGTGGTAATCAGCCTTTTTGGATTCAAATTAGACAAATATACATTTTTATGTTGCTGATTTTGAAAAGTTATGACTGACTAGTCTTGCAGAAAAATTGAGATGGCTAACATTTAAGACTAGTCTAAGCAGTTTATGCAACTATTCCCAGATGTTCACTACATGATTATTGCGGCCATAAGAATAATGAACCATCAGTCAAATTCATCTTTAGCTATTTTCAACTTTCTCTTTAACTTGTATGGCCTGTGAATCACACTCAAAATCTAAGTGTAGAAAGTAGGAGGAAGAGTAACCGTAATTTTACAAAAGTGGACAAAAATAGCAAACTTTTCTGGGTGTGAGTAGAGAGTCTTGCTTTCACCTGTCATCTACTCCAACATGAGTTTGTGTGGCAGTAGTAGCTACATATTTTTTCTTTTTTTTAATAATTAAAGTTACTATTAAAAGTAATGCATTACAATATTGCACTACTCCCTAAAAAAGTACTAAAAACACATTACTTTTAATGCGTTACGTTATTTGTATATTTTTGGCAACTGTAAAGGCCCTTTGACACAAACAAGGGGACAGGTGTCAGTGAATAAATGTGAAAAAGTAACTCAGATATTTCATTGTCAATTTAAAAGTAATACGAGTTACTTGTAAAAAGTAATCTGATTACGTAACTTGCATTACTTGTAATGCGTTACCCACAAAACTGTTCATTAAATTATAACATTTAACATTGAACATTGAAGCAAACAATGCCTTTTTGCCTAAACTAGGTTTCATATTGTAAGCCAGCTTTTTAGAACAGCTTTCACCTCAGGAGTGTGCTTATGAATGATGCTGCCTACTGAGGCAACTCACAAGGATTTGGAACAGAGCCAATGTCTATGGTTTGTCTTTGTATTGCATAAATTATCATTTTAGTTTAAAGACACAACTGGTCCGATTTTTTAATGTACCTTTTATTTATCGGTGCATGTTAGTCTGATGAGAAAATACACTTATATCTTACAAAAGTTTGGGGTCGGTAAGATTTTTTAAATGTTTTGTAAGGAGTCTCTTATGCTCAACAAGGCTGCATTTATTTGATCAAACACATAAATACTGTGAAATATTATGTTTAAAAATAACTGTTTACTATTGCAAAATATTTTAAAATGTAATTTATTCCTGAATTTTCTGCATCATTACTCCAGTCTTCAGTGTCACATGATCCTTCAGAAATAATAATAATAATAAATTTTATTTATAAAGCACTTTACATTTTAAGGAAAATAATTCTAGTATGCTGATTTGCTGCTCCATAAACATCAATGTTGAAGACATTTATGCTGCTTCATATTTAATGAATACACGATTTAAAAGAGCATCGTTTATTTGAAACATAGTTTTTTTTTGTAACAATACAAAAATCTTAAAAAGTCACTTTGATCAATTGAATGCATCTTTGCTGAATCAAATTAGAAAGAAATGTCCCCTTCACAGTCCTCGTTCAAAATGTATGAACCTCCTCCACTTTTGATCAAACTGAGACTATGTGTGCATAGAAAAAATGATATGAATATCCTAGCCTAACCTTGTCTTACCCGATACAATTGGGATTCACGCGAAAGTAAAGTGCATCACAAACGCTCTTTCACATCTCTAAGCCCTCTGTGTCTCCTCAGATGGTGGGTGGACTCCTGAACTTCTGTTTCTACACCTTTGTGAATAAATCCCTCAGCGTGGAGTTTCCCGAAATGCTGGCGGAGATCATCAGCAACCAGTTACCAAAATTCAAAGCTGGGAGTGTCAAATCGCTGCTGTTTCACCAGAAGTGAAGCTGCTCCCAGCAGCAGGACACGATGCCTTAAACGTCCACCTCGTCCCCTCACTCCCACTCCATCGGGACAGCAGAGGGGGGCGAGGCGTGTGAGAGAGAGAGGACTGTATGCAACCCAGCACACAACTCCATGATTGACTACAGTACAGTCGGAGGAAGAGACGGGTAATTAGAGGTTGTAAAAAGCTAACAAACGGCTGAACTGTTGAAATGACATAACCACGAATCTCATGGATAGATTATCCCATACATGTCGTCTCAGGTGTTTGACTCCCAGCATCAACTATTATTAGTAGAAGAAAGCTAATAGTCCAAGGTCACTTACTACATACAGTATGTAGAGTTGCACACGATGCAGCACTTACGCAGTTCAGTATGCGCAGATTATGCGCTGATTATATAGTCAGTATCATACTTTTTAACTTCAGATGATAACGGTTTGAAATAATAATTTCAATAATATGTACAGAGATAATGGCTTCAGCTTGGTTTGAAATGAAATATACGTTTTGTATGACACCATATATCTTCAGTTTTAAAACGACTCATGTCATTAACAGAGTTACATATATACAGAAAAAAGGAAAATATGTGCCTTTTTTTTTTCTTTTTTTTTTAAAGCTTCTTTCCTTGTTTTGACTCGTCCGCACCAGACATCTGGCACTTCTTCTTCTTCATAGCTGATTGTACTTTTATACCCACTTGCACTTGTAATTTTAAAAACGGCCATTCTTTTTTTTTTTTGGCAGCTCTTTAATCATTAGTGGGAACTTCAAAGAAGTGATCCTTATCGCGGAGATGAGTCTGACGATTATTTTTACGCTGAGAAATGCAAATCAAGCACTTTCACTCCTTGCAAATGCTTTAAAGGGGCTGGTTTAGGTTTGTTCTGCAGCGAAGGTGTATTTGTGTCTAAGAAAGCCATTTATTGTTAATTTTTACCTGTTAATTCATATAGGAATTATGCAATGTGAAACATTAATTTTTGTCAGTTTTGTTTTTATGTGTGTCGTATTTGTTCCTTAGCAATGCCACAGTATACAACCAAAACAATGAATGCAGATTACAGTACCTATACCATTTATACAGACAGATGATTTGAATTGTCAGATACAGTACAATCACACTTAGCTACACCAAACATCAACTCAGGCCCGCAGTACTCTAGATCCTGTATGACAGTGTACATTTCTAATATTTTTTTTTTTTAGGTCCAGACTAATCCATATTAAACTAACCTTGACCTGTCTTGGTTTAATCAGTCAAACTGTGGTGCAAGTGCAGGGTTTGAACTCTCTGGGAATTTCTACTCGCCTGTATTGTTGCAATCTGTTATTTTTGTGCCAAACATATATTGCTTTCAGTTTGTACAATCTAAAACTGTGCTCGTCTTAACAGTTGTCAAAGGTTTATATATATATATACAGTATATATTCAAGAGAGGGAAAAAGAGAGTATCAGAATATTTTACAGTTCTTCTGTGGAAGCTTAATACATCTTGTTTAATACACAAATAAAAAATCTCCAGCTTCAGACTGCTTAGCATTGCATTTGTGTGGTACAGATTTAGCGATATCTGAGCAGCACTTTTCTCTTTGCTCTTCCGTTCCTACAGATATACAGTATCTCACAGAAGTGAGTACACCCCTCACATTTTTGTAAATATTTTTATATCTTTTCATGTGACAACACTGAAGAAATGACACTTTGCTACAATGTAAAGTAGTGAGTGTACAGCTTGTATAACAGTGTAAATTTGCTGTCCCCTCAAAATAACTCAACAAACAGCCATTAATGTCTAAACCGCTGGCCACAAAAGTGAGTACACCCCTAAGTGAAAATGTCCAAATTGGGCCCAAAGTGTCAATATTTTGTGTGGCCACCATTATTTTCCAGCACTGCCTTAACCCTTTTGGGCATGGAGTTCACCAGAGCTTCACAGGTGGCCACTGGAGTCCTCTTCCAGATGTTAGAGACCTTGTGCTCCTCCACCTTCCGTTTGAGGATGCCCCACAGATGCTCAATAGCGTTTAGGTCTGGAGACATGCTTGGCCAATCCATCACCTTTACCCTCAGCTTCTTTAGCAAGGCAGTGGTCATCTTGGAGGTGTGTTTGGGGTCGTTATCATGTTGGAACACTGCCCTGTGGCCCAGTCTCCAAAGGGAGGCGATCATGCTCAGCTTCAGTATGTCACAGTACATATTGGCATTCATGGTTCCCTCAGTGAACTGTAGCTCCCCAGTGCCGGCAGCACTCATGCA
>NW_015505689.1:428103-439177 GCF_001515645.1 Sinocyclocheilus grahami
ACACTCACTACTTTACATTGTAGCAAAGTGTCATTTCTTCAGTGTTGTCACATGAAAAGATATAATAAAATATTTACAAAAATGTGAGGGGTGTACTCACTTCTGTGAGATACTGTATGTGATGTAAATAAACATGTATTTACATGAACTTTTTGCAACATGTCTAATAAAATGTTCTCTTAGACCCTACGGTGTCAGGAGTGGCCTGCCGTGTTATCAGAAGTCAGATGCAATGCTGGGGCGGGCTTTAACTTCACGCAGTGATTCAGACTGAACATGTGCGGTGTTGTCAAAATGGACATTATCTCAGCTCCTATGGGTGAGAGGCAAGATGCCTCTACATATTTTAGAATGCTAATCAATTATTGAAAGATATTTTTGAACATATCAATTAAAAAAAAATTTGACACTTGTGACTGGTTTTGTGGTCCAGGGTCACCTATACCAATCAAACCAATTTGATTACAAAAATAAAATTTCTTAAGAACCTGGCAGCTTTTTAAAAGATTTGCAATTGGCCCATATAACCAACCTATGTGATAATGAAACTAATTATTTAAACAAGTATTATTTACCTAAATATTATTATGAGATGAAATTATTACACTGAAAAAAAGAAATATGATATAAATTAAAATTAAACCTTATTATATAAACAATATCTTACAGCCTATGTTTAGTGCGTTTTTCCCTGGGATGTCATAATGACATGCGTCTTGCCCAGGCAGGTTTAGACTCGCTGGTTAATCAATGCAACCGTTCACCGTTCCCTGCAGCTTCAGCATTATTAGCCGTGTCTCAATCCCTCCGGAGCTGCCTACCTAGACAGCATTTCGTCCATCGCGTGCACGGTCCGAGCCAGCCGCCCAGAAATGCCGTAGGTAAGACACGGCCATCTTCAGCTCTCAGACAGCGCCTGTGCTCAGAGGAGCGCACTGGATAGTAGACATGACGGAGGCCGATCCTGCGGCGAAACGCGGCCCTCCCGACTACAAGAAGCTGGCGCGGCTGTACTGCATGAACGGAGGATTTCACCTGCGGCTCGCGGCGGACGGAACCGTGGAGGGAGCGCGAGAGGAAGACGATTACAGTGAGTTCCGCTGCAGATGATTAGAACGCGTTTATCGATGCTACGGTAAACCGTCTCGTTAGTGTGAGTGTGCTGCCGGCAGAATGAGAATAAAGTAGACGACATTGGGATTGATATTTTAAAAGGGCAATGTGCTTTGTGCTGAAAAGCATATTTTTCCCTCAGCATTGCTCTTGAAACATGAAACATGTTAGTTATAAAAAATTAAATAGGCCTATTTAAACTGTACTGAATACGTATCAGTGTGTCAGTAATTTAGCATTTTATCTATGCATCCATCTATCCTCATGCATGTGACCCTGGAGCACAAAAGCAGTTTTATTTGTAGCAATAGCCAACAATACATTGTATGGGTCAAAATTATCCATTTTCCTTTTATGCCAAAAATCATTAGGATATTAAGATCATGTTCCATGAAGATATTTTGTAAATGTCCTACTGTAAATATATCAGAACTTAATTTTTGATTAGTAATATGCATTGCTAAGAACTTCATTTGGACGACTTTAAAGATGATTTTCTCAATATTTAGATTTTTTTGCATTCTCAGATTTTCAAATAGTTGCATCTCGGCCAAATATTGTCCTGTCCTAACAAACCATACATCAATGGAAAGCTGAAAATTATTCAGCTTTCAGATGATGTATAAATCTCAGTTTCGAAAAATTGACTCTTATGACTGGTTTTGTGCTCCAGAGTCTCTCTCTCACACACACACACACAATAAATAAACATATATACTATTACACACACACACACGCGCACACACATATATACTATTACACACATACAAATATACATGCATACATTTACACACACGGAGCTGGGTACATTACTTGTCATTTGGAATCAGTAACGGATTACAAATTGCATGGCAAAAATTGTAGTCAGTAACGTAATCCATTACATTACAGATTTTAGGTAATGTAATCAGATTACTTTTGTCCTCATTTATCACATTTAAATAGGATAAGCTTGTACCATAATGATGTAAAAATACAGAATGGAAAAAATATTCCATTCATCATTGTAATTAACAACATGAAGTGTATTAAAAATTATATTACATCAACGTTTCCCAAACTGGGGTTCATAAAGGAACTGTGAGTTTAATGAAAAGCTACAAAGATTCACATCCAGCAGGCCAAAAGCTCAATGTGGGTGCTCAACCACAAACTAATCAGAGCAAAGTTGGCACGACCTTTTTTAACTTTAGTTCATGTGTAATGCTCCTGTTTGAGCATAACATCCGCAAAGGGAGATATTTTCTTTTACAGAATTTGCTTTTTAATGCAGCACTATGTAAATTTGGTCGCTCTAGCTGTTAATAAACGGAGCTGCACACATCCCACGGAAGAACATTCCAGCCGGAGCTACTTCTCTAAGTTTATGTCTCTGGCGATTCACGCAGGTATGTGTTCCTCCGCAGCGGTGACCAGCCTACAATAGTCCAAATATAAGTACTTATTATAAGTGCACCGGAGTGATTCGGAATAAGGCAAAAACGCGGTTTGGAAGATGAATTCATACTCGCTCATTATATACATTTTGCAAATTTTGAACACAGAAAAAGTTACATAGTGCTGCTTTAAGGACTACAACAAACAGCTGGTAGGGACTACAACGAGCTTCTTCCTTGGTTTGTGACCTCATGAACCCTAAAATTGACATAAACCCTGCCAACACACTGACCAATCTGAGCCCGTTGCCTATTTCTGAGGAAGGGGCTTCAGAGAACCAGGAAGTCAACAGACTGTTTTTAGGAGAACGGAAACAGCGTAAAAAAAATAATGGAATAAAAAAAAAAACAAGCATGAACACGTGTTACAGTGCCCCCCATAAACACAATCAAGCCTTCGAAACTAGCTGGTTGACCACCCCTTTATTTTATTCAGATGACAAAACGTGTGCCAATGTCTGCATTACATGTGAATAACGAGTTTGAAAGACAAAAGCCTTTCAATAATACATGGTTAAATAACCTACTGATTCATCAGTAGTTGATGCAGTGTTGAAACACTTTTGTAAATCCAGCGGCCAGATGCTGTGTATCCACCTGTGACTGATCTCAAAACTGGACGTTCTGAGTCTATATAAGCGGTAGGCTATTTTAGAAAGGAACATTTAAGAGGAATTAGGGAGAATCAATAAATTGTGAATAATTTATTGCAATTGTGTAAATAATATGCAATCATGTAATCCATAAAAAAAAGTAACTGTAGTTTGATTACGAGTATTTTAAAATGTAATTTACTCTAATTACAAGTACTTCTTTTTGGAATCTGATTACATAATCCAGATTACATGTAATCAGTTACTACCCAGCTCTGTACACACACACACACACACACACACACACACACACACACTCTCTGTCTCACACACACACACACACACACACACACACTCTCTCACACACACACACACACACTATCTCCCTCTCACACATACACACACTCTCTCACACACACACACACACAAACTCTCTCACACACACACACACACACACACACACACACTCTCTCACTCTCACACACACACACACACACACAAACTCTCTCACACACACACACACACACACACACACACACTCTTTCACACACACAGACTCACACACTCTCACACACACACACAATAAAGTGTGTGAAAAGATTTACATAAAGTGTGTACATCAACCTGTAAGCATGTCTACTCTAATGCTCAATATTATTACAAAATCGTTTAGACTATTTTGTTAACTTGACATTAAAAATTATTTACACTGCTATATATATATCTTGCTTGAAAACTTCATTTTATCCCTAAAAACATTTGTCCTTGATCTTCTGTTATTCTGGATGTTGGACACTGTTCTGGAATGTAGGATTGTTCTGTATCATTTTCAATAATCCTCCCATATTTACAACAGTCTTACTGTCTGTGTGTGTGTGTGTGTGTGTGTGTGTGTGTGTGTGTGTGTCTGTGGTTTTAAAGGCATACTGCGCATAAAAGCTACTAGTCCAGGAGTGGTGGTCATTGAAGGAGCAGAGACAGGACTTTACCTCTCTATGAATGAAGACGGCAAGCCGTACGCTTCAGTAAGTCGAATGAAATCCTTCTGATACAAAGGCATAAAACTTCATCAGTATTTTTTTGAACTGATGCATGTTTTTTTCCGTCTTTGCAGTCATTAGTAACAGATGAAAGTTATTTCTTGGAGAGGATGGAGGAAAACCACTACAACACGTATCAGTCTCAAAAGCACGGTGAAAACTGGTACGTCGGGATAAAAAAGAACGGAAGAATGAAACGCGGTCCAAGAACACACATTGGACAAAAGGCGATCTTCTTTCTCCCTCGACAGGTGGACCAGACAAAGGACTGAAGCCTGAAACCTGATCATATTTCATCACAGAATAACTGCTAACACTTTACAATAAGATCCCATTTGTAAACATTAGTTAACTACTGCTCATTTCATGGACCTAAACTAACAAACTAACAATAAAGTTACATTTTCATTATCTAATGTTAGAAAATAGAAATAAATACTGTATATTTAGTGTAGAAAAAAAATACTGTAACAGATGTATTGCTCATTGTTAATGCATCAGATAACTTTAATTATTAGGACATTATTGTAAAGTGAAGCGCTACATACATAACCCACTGTTAAATCACAGGATTCCTCCACTAACTACACATGAACCGCAGCTAACGCACTGTCAGACGGCTGAATAGACAACAGATGCAGACGAACAGAAGTTTAGATGGAAACCTTACTATTTAAATATGCACTGACAAAGAAAGATATAGTATCTAGAATAAAACTACTATAATAGTAATCTATTTTTTTTTTTAATTGTAAATTGAGTTCTTCAGTCCGAACAATCTTAAATGCCATTTCATGTTGTATTTTCTTATGGTTATGTAATCATGTGTGTCTGATTGCGTTTCATTTTTCTGTTCATGAGCAACGCTATTGTGCTGTCATTGCACCTTTCTGGATCATGTTGCACAATAAATCTCCTCACTGACATGTACTGTGTCCAGTCATTGACGGTATATATATTCATGTAAAATTATAATAACTGCAAATGAATAAATGGTAAATGTTACTATAAATACTACAATACATAACCAACAAATCATAGTTCATCTTTACTAACACATGCATAATAGATGTATACATAATTGTTAAAGTTAAGATCATTCAGTTGAGGATCTAAAAGTTTGGAGTCGATAAGATTTTTTGGGGGGAAGGTGGAGTTAATGGTTTTGCTAGGCAAATGATCAAAATGCTTTTCTTTGGAATTTTCTTATTAATCAGAAATTAGAATATGCTCATAGGATCATGTGACACTGAATAATGCTCAAAATTCAGCTTTGTCATCACATGAAACCAAATGCATTTTAAAATTGATTTAAATAGAAAACCTTTGTAATAGTATTAGGGCTGTCCATTTAGCGCATTAAATCGGTGCGGTTAAAATAGAAAAAATTATGCGTTAAAATGATTAACGCATTAAAATCAGCATTGATGCAATTAACAAGATGACTGACTGGTTTCACAACATTACTACTAAATAAAAGCAGCATCGGTGAGAATGAGAGACTTTTCAAAAATATTCAAATCTACAACCACAAACTGGAAGCAGTAGAGTATAATACTGACAAATACACACGTGATCTGTGGTGTTGCCATATGTGTTACATTTATTAAAAGTTACTCGACAAGTGTAAAACATACAAATCACAAACGACACATCGTGAAGCACTATCCCATACTGAAGTCTTCAAGAAAAACAAAAAGACCAATGAACCATCTACTGCTACATTTGGCATCATAAAACATTCTGTTATTCACACTGATTGATTAAGCGCATTACATATTCAGGAGTGCTTTAATGCTGAATTAGTTTGCTGTTTATATTGAACTGCTATGAATCTAAACTAACCTATTATATAATAAGAGTATTTTGGTCCGTTTGGTGACTAATTTAAAACAAGCCGACATATTTTCTAATACACTTTTAATATGCTTTTGGCTTTACAAGGACCTGGCAGTCGCTCTGTGCATCTAGTTCTTGTTTATATCTTGAAAGTGCATGTTTATAACATTTAATATCTCTTTTCTCGTATAATGTATATATAGTTCAGTTACTAGATTTACCCACAAAGTAAAATTACAACTTTCACACAAATTAAGAGAAAACCCACAGAAACAAACTGTGACTGGGAATTTTACAATAACTGGAGCACATGCACATGTAAGCTTCTAATTGCATAATGAGTGTATACTGTACGACTGAATTAAGCACTGATAAATGGTTGGAGGAACTCGGATCCTTTAGTAAAAAAAGCCAATGTAATTAGTTGCATTATGCAAACAACTGAGAAGTGCAAGGGCGTCTGAAGCAGATGTGTTCTTTGCACTGCTGTTGTTTATATCCTGAAGATTCAAAAAAGCTGTACGTGGCTCTCTTTGATTTTGCCGTTTTGTTCATTTTGCAATTATCCTGAGATTTTAATCTTTCACAAAATCAAAAGAGAGAAAACGCTTCACCTTCATTTTAATATCATGTCCACAATCATTTACATCACTGAAAGGTTGATTTTCCCCAAATGCAATGCACACACCTCATCTAAAAAAAAAGATTAAAAAAAAAAGGAAATAATTTCTTGCGATTTACCTAATAGAAAAAAAGAACTTGGGTTCGAGGAAGGGTAGACATGGAATGATCTGCCATGTTGCGAACTCTGGAATAGTTAACAAATCCCCGGAAGAACAGCAGGAATCCTGGTGTAATAAAAATTACATAGTTGCAATAATATATTAATTGTTAATAAAAAAAAGATAAATTGATAATACTCAAGTAATGATATAAAATAATATTAACAATAAAGTCATAATGTTAAAGTTTTTTTTTTTAAATCATCGGAACAGATTTGGAGAAATGTAGCATTGCATCAGTGTCTCAGCAATGGATGCTCTGCACTGAATGGGTGCCGTCAGAATGAGAGTCACAACAGCTGATAAAAACACCACAATAATCCACACCACTCCAGTCCATCAGTTAACATGCTAGCTGCTTGTTTGTAATAAATTCATCAACAAGACATTTTAACTTAAAACCCGTCACTTCTGGACAAAATATGAGTCCATAATTCATAACGCTTCCTCCAGTGAAACAGCCCATCTCTTGTTGTCCTCTCACATTTGTTAGAACTGTTTTGGCTTTGATCTGTGCATTTTTTTCCTCCTGATTCAGAAGAGACAAGTTTTCACTACAGAATGCAGCCGGAAGAAACATTTTTAACATTAAAACCTTTTTAATGATGGATTTGTTTCTTACAAACACTCAGCTTTTGACTTCACGAGTCGTTAACTGATGGACTGGAGTGGTGTGGATTATTGTGATGTTTTTATCAGCTGTTTGGACTCTCATTCTGACGGCACCCATTCACTGCAGAGCATCCATTGCTGAGACACTGATGCAATGCTACATTTCTCCAAATCTGATGAAGAAACAAACTCATCTACATCTCGGATGGCTAACTGTCATAACATTTTTATTTTTGGGAAAACTATTACTTATTTTTAATGAATCAGTGCAATAAAAACATTTATTTACACTCACCTACAACAAGGAAAACCCACCACAGCCAGTACTGGAGTAAACTGTCATAACATTTTTATTTTTGGGGAAACTATTACTTCAACAATAATTTTTAATGAATCAGTGCAATAAAAACATTTATTTACACTCACCTACAACAAGGAAAACCCACCACAGCCAGTACTGGCCATCAAAATATCCAGGGAAGTAGGCAGAATACTGTTTAATCACAGAAAGAAACGGGTGAGTGTTGTTCATCCTCTAATAAAAAACACTAATACAATAATATGAAATTACAAATAATATAACAAATATTTGAAAGCATATATGATGTAATACGGAACATGTCATACCCTGACAATCAGGACCCATTTGACCAGAGACAGTCCAAACCCAGAGATGGCCCCATAGCGTCCAGCCGCAGACGAGGTCAGACAGAAGGACAGGAAGAAGCCAATCCAGTTAAAGAGGAACGCCACTGATGATGCAAAGAAATGAAGAGATATTAACATATCTGATGACAAAAATTAATATTTTG
Organism: Sinocyclocheilus grahami; assembly: GCF_001515645.1. Taxonomy (NCBI): domain Eukaryota; kingdom Metazoa; phylum Chordata; class Actinopteri; order Cypriniformes; family Cyprinidae; genus Sinocyclocheilus; species Sinocyclocheilus grahami. The sequence goes on from NW_015505689.1 coordinate 436,331, forward strand.
CTGAGTGTGTTTTTGCGCTGGTACTTTATCTGGTTTAGGCCTGTTATGGATAAATAAATATGACACTAAAACTGCCACTAGGTGGCAGCAAGTCCCTGTCTTAATGAGCGATTTACTGAATCATTCTTTCAAACTATTCATTTAGCAATGAAGCAAGCCTTTACACTCATATGATTTGTTAAAAAAATTCAGAACCGAAACAGCACAGTAATGCTCTGAGACGCATACATGTTCTGCTCTGGCTCTGATCGGAACTATTTTCGTAGGAGAAACAGAAAAAAACGAAACAGAAAATGTGTCACTCCATATTAACCTTTTTAAACTGATGTATAAAATTAATATCACATTTGCGATTGCGATCACATGCTAATATTTAGGAAAACAGCTGATGCTTGGGTGATATTACTTAACTACATAAATATAAAAACTAAAAACTAAATTTTTTTCCTTCATAACTTGAATTATAGGCTCATTCTAACTGCATTCTAATAGGCTTCCTCATGCAGTGAATGCTTTTGGACTCTCAAGACGTGTTTTTTTTTTTTTTTTTTTTAATGCGACTGACGTACTCCATAATTTCAGGTCATATATTGTTAAAAGAACAATTACGATATTATCGCACACAACAAATAACGCACACCCGTTCCACCCATAATCCACAGCAGACTAAGTGTATCGTAAAGAGAAAGAATAAACCAAAGACACAACAACAACTGTTCTGCATCAAAGTACTGTGTGCTCTTACTGAAAAACGTAAGCATGAAAATCCCATCGTTCCCAACCCGCAGTTGATCTGTATCATCAAAGCTGTCTCTGGCAATGAAGTCCTCATCCTGTAGTAGAGGAACAAGCACGGATGTGTCAAAAGAGTGCTTAATTAACTGTGATTACCCCTAAAACCGCCACAAACGCTCACCCTGTCGGCGACTAGAGGAACGGTGGTCTCTGCTTTGCTCCTCTCAGCCTCGTCGTATGACGGCAGTGACGTGGCAACATTGTATGAGGGGGGTTTGGGGTAAACCTCATCTTCTTTGTACTCAAAGAAAGCTACAGCAAACGCATCAGACAGAGTGAAACGGTTAGGAATAATGACAGATGCAGAAGTTATTTCACACGCTCACGTTACCTGCGTTACTCGCGGTGATGCTGCTGTACGGTGGAGGCGCATCCGCGGCTTCTTGAAACACCTCCGCTGACTCCTGCTCATTATTCAACTACACAACAAAACAAAGCTGCTGATATCATATTACAACAATATTAATTTTAATATAAGATGAAAGTAAAATTGTAAATAATAAAATCAGAACACATACACACACACACACATATATATATATATATACACGCACACTGTACCCATGTACAGTCATTTTAGACACTGTTGCAACAGAGATGGAAATACAAATTTTAAATACATGAATTATGTTTTCATCTCTGTTGCCACAGTTTTGGATGTTTTTTTTTTGTTTTAAAGAAGGGGGTGTCCCAATACTTTTGTCCATATGGTGTATGTCACAAGTCACTGGTGTTCGGTGATGAGGTTTTGGCTCAAGGTCTGCATTTAAAGTCACACCAGAGGGATTCTGGGATTCTGCAGACCAGTCAAGTTCTTCCACACGGACTCAATCAAGCATTTCTTTTTGAATCTTGCCTTATACACAGAGGCATTGTCATGTTAGAATAGAAAAGGGTCCTGTCCAAACTGTTCCCTAGAATATCATTATATGTGTATAGTGTGTACATGTGTATGTCTGTGTGTGAGTATATGTGTGTGTGTGTGTGTGTGTGTGTATGCGTGTATATCTGTGTGTGTGTGTATGTGTGCGTCAGTGTGTGAGTATGTCTGTGTGTATGTCTGTATGTGTGTGTGTGTGTGTGTGTGTGTGTGCGTGTATGTGTGTGTGTGTGCGTGTATGTCTGTGTGTGTGTGTGTGTGTGCGTGTATGTGTGTGTGTGTGCGTGTATGTCTGTGTGTGTGTGTGTGTGTGCGTGTATGTGTGTGTGTGTGCGTGTATGTCTGTGTGTGTGTGTGTGTGTGCGTGTATGTGTGTGTGTGTGCGTGTATGTCTGTGTGTGTGTGTGTGTGTGCGTGTATGTGTGTGTGTGTGCGTGTATGTCTGTGTGTGTGTGTGTGTGTGCGTGTATGTGTGTGTGTGTGCGTGTATGTCTGTGTGTGTGTGTGTGTGTGCGTGTATGTGTGTGTGTGTGCGTGTATGTCTGTGTGTGTGTGTGTGTGTGCGTGTATGTGTGTGTGTGTGCGTGTATGTCTGTGTGTGTGTGTGTGTGTGCGTGTATGTGTGTGTGTGTGCGTGTATGTCTGTGTGTGTGTGTGTGTGTGCGTGTATGTGTGTGTGTGTGCGTGTATGTCTGTGTGTGTGTGTGTGTGTGCGTGTATGTGTGTGTGTGTGCGTGTATGTCTGTGTGTGTGTGTGTGTGTGCGTGTATGTGTGTGTGTGTGCGTGTATGTCTGTGTGTGTGTGTGTGTGTGCGTGTATGTGTGTGTGTGTGCGTGTATGTCTGTGTGTGTGTGTGTGTGTGCGTGTATGTGTGTGTGTGTGCGTGTATGTCTGTGTGTGTGTGTGTGTGTGCGTGTGTATGTCTGTGTGTGTATGTGTATGTGTGTGTGTGCGTATGTCTGTGTGTGTGTGCGTGTGTGTGTATGTCTGTGTGTGTGTGCGTGTGCGTGCGCGTGTGTGTGTGTGTGTGTGTGTCTGTGTGCGTGTGCATGTGCATATGTCTGTGTGCGTTTTTGTGACAAATGAGGACATAAATGTGTATAATGACAAAGGTATGACAGGTATTACAAGGAGAAGGTGACTTTTCAGGACATTACCCCATGTCCCCACT
>NW_015505689.1:439427-441192 GCF_001515645.1 Sinocyclocheilus grahami
TGAGTGTGTGTGTGTGTGTGTGTTTATGTGGTTTATGAGGACACAAATTTGTATAATAACATGGGTATGACAGGTATTACAACGAGAAGGTGATTTATGAGGACATTTTCAGTGTCCCCGTAATTCAAAAGGCTTATAAATAATTCAGAATTCGTTTTTTTGAAAATCTGAAATAGCAGAAAGTCTCCTGTGAGGGGTAGGTTTAGGGGTAGGGTTGGTGTAGGACAATAGAATATACGGTCTGTACAGTATAAAAACCATTACGCCTATGGAGAGTCCCCACTTTTCACAAAAACAAACCTCTGTGTGTGTGTGTGCGCGTGTGTATGTCTGTGTGTGTGTGTGTGTGTATAAACATGTATATATACACACATATTAAATATTAAAGTATACATAATAAAGACTGTTTATATATAATTTTTAACATAAGATAAACAAAATATTAATATAGAACATATATATATATATATATATATATAGTGCTGAAATATGATTTAGATGATCATTCACAAAACTAAATAGGTTCCGTCTTCTTGTAAGTCTTGAACTTTAACAGTTTTTCATGAGATCAAATATCACTGCAAGCAACCCTTGATCGGAATGACAACCTAATATATTGATAATTCATAATAAAGTACGGACTATATATATAACCAGCTAATGAATCCATCCGACTTTATCCCCTCTCTTCTCAAAACATTAGAGTTAAGGCTCTGAGAAATGATAAGAAACAGGCCCCAGGTTTGTTAGCGTTACCTGCTGATATCCACTCCTCTGGTCCGTCATTCTTCCGCGTCGATCTGCCACTTAATCACTCATACAGCGATGACCACTAGTTTAACGTAACTTTGACTTAATATCACAAACTGACTGCTCGTTAATTACTATATTCTCGAAGGAAGTCAGGTTGACAGCGCTAGGCTAATCTGTAGCCCACACAATGGCGACTGCGCATGCGCGGCTCTGTCTCAAAGCCTAGTGTGCTGCCTACCTAGACAGCATTTCAGCTGCTATAGACGTGCTTGGGAGCGGCTCCGCTCAGGCGGCTCACTAGGTTTTGAACACAGCCCATGGGTGTATTTATGTCAGTGCAAAGATTGTTGTTATGTAACCAATTAAAGAGAAATTTCCATGAGTAACTCTGCTTAACGGTTGAACTAAAATACCTTTGAACCTTTCATTTGCAATGGCTAGAGAGATTAGTCCCTCGGTCCCAGTGCTGTAGTAAACACTCAGTATTTCTGGAAGTGCAGTCTGTTGAGTGCTGTAATTTCTTGACTCCTGAGGGCACGTCTTATTCATGCATTATGTCATGCATGCACCTTGATTACACTGAACTGCCTATGTTGTCTATTGTGATATTAGAAATGTTTTCATGACTTTTCACGAGCATGGTGGGGAAATGTTTCTTTAGTCTAATAGTTTCACACAATAATAATAAAAAATAAAATAAAATGGTAATTCTTGTACAGTTAAACATGTCATTGCCCACCATAACTGTGATATAACTAAAACAAAAACTACTTAAACACGTTTTCATGAACTGAAATAAAGCTGAAATAAAATGCAATAAAATAAAATATAAATATTAGATGCATATTAAATAAAATTAAAACTATGAAATGTTTCAACAGAAATGTTACCGCAGCAACTAACTGAACAAAAAAAAATTTAATTACAAATAAAAGTGAAATAAAATAAAGGTGTGTGTGTGTATGTGTGTATATATACACACACACACACACACACACACACACACACACAC
>NW_015505689.1:441426-448068 GCF_001515645.1 Sinocyclocheilus grahami
TCATATTCTGAGTTGCATTATTTTTATTCATTTTTGAGGAATACTGAATCTGTTTTTTTTTTGTGAGTGAGATGAATTAATGCATATTCATATTTATTTTAGAACTACAGTAACATCTGATTTCTCTCAACATAATCTCAACAATTGGAGAAAAAAAAGTAACTTGCGTTACTTATCCGAAAAAGTATAATATAGAATATACAGATATTCTCTTGTAAATTAAAAAGTAATGCGTTACTTTACTAGTTACTTGAAAAAAGTAATCTGATTATGTAACTCGCGTTACTTGTAATATATTACCCCCAACACTGTATATACCTATATGTTAAAAATAAAATAAAACTATTATAATAAATATTATAACAGCATATAAATACTGAAATACCATATCATCAATCCAAAGATTAATATTTAGAGTACTAAGTCTATTTATTCATCAATTTGTTATTTATTTGGTCACATTTAAAGAATCAGGATTCCAAGTCGATTATTATATAAACACATTTGAATTCAATACATCAGGTATTGAGAGGTTTAATAAAATAAAAACAGTGCAATTTGGGTAAATACACGACCACAAATCTGTTGTGTGTCTATTCTTCTTATCAATATCAGTCTACGGCTCTTCCACCATCTTGTTGTGCACATCCATAATGCCTGAAGAAAAAAAACATTAACAATTTTCTTACATGCACAATATCCCTGTATTCACTTCATTCCCTCAGGAGAGAGAGAGAGAGAGAGAGAGAGAGAGAGAGAGAGATCAACTAGTTGTTAAGTCAGTGTTACCTTTGAAATACTTGACCGTTTTGACCCGCAGCTCCTGTGTGGCGTCTTCATCGCACACAAACACAGCCTGCGGGTGCTGCTGGAACGCTGACACCGTCCACATGTGATTCACTCCCTCTTCTATGGCTTTATAGAGCGCAAACGCTTTATGTGAGCCAGTGATAAGGATCATGACCTGAAAATGTCATATAATCACGTTAGTGTTCGTTGTATTGTTTCAGATCAGCCCACAAACGCTGATGCTGTTGAAGGGATGCTTTTCACAAACTGTGATCAGTGTCGGGGCTAACGCCAGATACTCAATCCAGATACAGATGACTTTTTCAAGTAACTAGTAAAGTAACACATTACCACAACGGGGAAGTCATGGCCTAATGGTCAGAGAGTCGTACTCATAACCCAAAGGTTGTGGGTTCGAGTCTCGTACCGGCAGGGATTGTAGGTGGGGGGAGTGAATGTACAGCACTCTCTTCCACCTTCAATACCACGACTGAGGTGCCCTTGAGCAAGACCGGGCGCCGCAGAATAAATGGCTGCCCACTGCTCCGTGTGTGTGTGTGTGTGTGTTCACTGCTGTGTGTGTGCACTTTGGATGGGATAAATGCAGAGCACTAATTCCTAGTATGGGTCACCATACTTGGCCACATGTCACGTCACATTACTTTTTAATTTAGGCAAGGCAGGTTTATTTATATACTTCATACACAATGGTAATTCAAAGTGCTTTACATAAAAGATATAATTACTTTTGTAGTTTTGATTTCGGCATTATCTATGTGAATATTAAAATCCCCTGCAATAGCAAAACAGTCAAACTCTGAGGAAATCATTGATAGTATTTCTGTGAACTCTTCAACAAAGGCTGGAGAGTATTTTGGAGGCCTGTAAATAATGATGAACAGAATGCGTGGAGCAGCTTTCAACACAATCCCTAGATATTCAAAAGACAAGTACTGACCAAATGACACTTGCTTGCATTGATAGACATCTTTAAATAGAGCAGCTACACCTCCACCTCTCCTAACAGTCCTGCAAACACTCATGAAAGTGAAGTTAGGAGGGGCTGTTTCATTGAGGACCGTTGCACTGCAGCTGTCTTCTAGCCATGTTTCATTTAGAAACATAAAATCCAGGTTGTTTGTGGTTATTAAGTCATTGATTAGAAATGATTTATTTTTTAGTGAGCGAATGTTTAAAAATGCTAACTTGATGGCATTGCATTTAGTCTCAACAGCAATATTTGTTTGATGCATAACAGGCCGCAGATTAGATAAGTCAGCCGTACGGCTTAAGAAGGCCTTAGACTTTCTATCACGTGATAAAACAGAAATAGAAAAATAAGGTTTGAGAAGAATGACTGTCTAGCTTTGCCTAGTTCCACATTGAAAGTACGAAGGCTGTCTTTATATATGCTATAGTGTATTTCAAGTTTCGTCTTCCGCCACATCCGCTCACATCCGCTTTTCTGCATTGTCTTTTCATACTCTGAACTGCTGTTGATTTTCTCCAAGCTGATTTCTGTCTGCCAGTCTTCCTGCTGACTTTCAAAGGAGCAATGTCATCAATAACATTCTTAACTTTTGAGTTAAAGGAATCAAGGAGATCAACAGAGTCTGCAGAAATGCTTGGTGTTAAAGATATAGCCTCCATAAATAGCACACTAGTGTTTTCGTTAATGCATCTCTTTCTGACTGAGACCGATCTAGATTCAGTGGTAACAGAGATCAATATATCAAAGAAAATACAGAAGTGATCAGATAGTGCTACGTCCTTAATAACAATGGATGAAATGTTTAGACCTCTACTGATGAGTAAATCTAGAGTATGTCCCCGATTTTGTGTGGGTTCATGCACATGCTGAATCAGGTCAAAAGTATTTAAAACAGTTATCATTTCTTTTGTAGTTTTGTTTTCTGCATTATCTATGTGAATATTAAAATCCCCTGCAATAGCAAAACAGTCAAACTCTGAGGAAATCATTGATAGCATTTCTGTGAACTCTTCAACAAAGGCTGGAGAGTATTTTGGAGGCCTGTAAATAATGATAAACAGAATGCGTGGAGCACCTTTCAGCACAATCCCTAGATATTCAAAAGACAAGTACTGATCAAATGACACTTGCTTGCATTGATAGACATCTTTAAATAGAGCAGCTACACCTCCACCTCTCCTAACAGTCCTGCAAACACTCATGAAAGTGAAGTTAGGAGGGGCTGTTTCATTGAGGACCGTTGCACTGCAGCTGTCTTCTAGCCATGTTTCATTTAGAAACATAAAATCCAGGTTGTTTGTGGTTATTAAGTCATTGATTAGAAATGATTTATTTTTTAGTGAGCGAATGTTTAAAAATGCTAACTTGATGGCTTGTGACTTTGTCTCTACAGCAATATTAGTTTGATGCATAACAGGCCGCAGATTAGATAAGTCAGCCGTACGGCTTGAGAAGGCCTTAGACTTTCTATCACGTGATAAAACAGAAATAGAGAAAGCTACAGGCACACTGGGTTCCCGCTTGTTCTGTAAACATTTGTAAGTGTTGCTGTTATTGTAGCGGGGACCCGACACATATCACAAGCACATATCTGAGTTACTTTTCAAATGAATAACACCAGTTACTTTCTTTCTCATTTATTGACTGACCGCTCTCCTGTCCACATGTTGAGAGAAATTGGGAGAGGCTTTGTGTGCGCTGTGTAAACATGCAATAGTTAAATGTTAAGTAACATATATCCTTTATGTATTTAATGCCACTTTATTAGTCTTTGCTGCTGATCTTCAATGAGCCAATTCAAGCATACTTTCACTAACACATTACTTTCTATAAAAAGTAACATAATTAGTTACTTTTTAAAGTAGTAACGCAATATTGTAATGCATTACTTTTAAATGTAACTTTCCCCAACACTGATCTCGCCATGATTAAAATTGTGAATCTAGCAAAGTTTTGTTTTTACAATGAGAACGCAAAAATTATATTTGTTGTTATTTTTGATATCTTAATATCAGAATAGCGTGCACTTCTTCTTTTTTTTTTATTAATTATGCACATTATTATAATATTAATATCTTTTTTTATTTTATTTTTTACATAAAAAAAAAAAAAAGATGTTTTATTTTATTTTTATATTTTTTAAGTATCAGTTCCTGCACTGTAAATGAAATGCAGACTATAATATGTAGTTGCTATTTTGCAAGCAACACTGCATATAAACTATAGCTTGCAATAAATGTTTGAAGGCATTGTTTGAATAAATGTGCAATTAGTTTGGCACTAAAGCCGAGTCATCTTATAGGAGCAGAAGAAGGAGGGGCTGACATTTATAGACGTAATTATTAGGAAAAGCACAAATGTGAATATTTGTACCTCTCTAGCATCCATCACTGTGCCAACACCAACCGTCAGCGCCATGGTGGGGACTTTAAAGAGATCACCATCAAAGAAACGAGCGTTAGCCAGAATGGTGTCCATAGCCAGGGTCTTAACACGCGTTCGGGACACCAGACTGGATCCAGGCTCATTGAACGCAATGTGGCCATCAGGTCCAATACCTGCAACACGATTACAAGTCAGCGCTGTTTAACGGTGGCACTCACAGGTCAAAGTTCAATCGACTGTCTTACCGCCAACAAAAAGTTCGATTCCTCCAGCAGCTTTGATTTTGGCTTCAAAGTCCTGACACTCCTTCTCTAGACTGGATGCGTTGCCGTCTAGGATGTGCGCATTTTCTGCTCGGATGTCGATGTGCTTGAAGAAGTTATTCCACATGAACGAATGGTAGCTTTCAGGATGGTCTCTAGGAAGTCCTGTAACAAAAACAGCAAGTTCAGTGTTCAACTAATTACGACAGGCAGCTCAACCCTTGATCCCCAAGCATAAACGAGCGGTCACATACCTACATACTCATCCATATTAAACGTTTTCACATACTGGAAAGATATTTCTCCCTTCTTGTGATACTCGATCAGTTTCTTGTAGCATCCAAGCGGAGTGCTTCCTGCAAAACACAGGGAATATGAATTGAAGGCCTATATTACAAATGAACGTGTTTGCACAAAACAGTGACTTTTTTTTTTATGGCTACCTGTTGGAAGACCCAGAGTGAAGAACCGGTCAGGACCAGGATTAAACTTCTTGATCCTGTTCCTGATGTATTTGGCAGTCCATTCGCTGACCTGGTCAAAGTCATCCAGTATGATGAGCTTCATGGCTTTATCTGTGTCTGAAGGAAGCTAACAGGTAAATTAACCTGGAGTCTCTCTCTCTCTCTGTCTGTCTGTGTGTGTGTGTGTGTGTGTGTGTGAGAGAGAGACACAGTCCTGCCTTCTCCAGACTTTAGCACCATACATTAATGCGGAAGCACAGTTGTAGTTTATTACACTTGACTGATATTTAGAAGTGCACAGTGAAGACAATTGACTGTAAACATGCGCCAGATTACTGAAGGGTCTTTATGCTTCACTACTCTTTTTGTCCCACCAACACCTAGTTTCTCTCAGCAAGTTAATAAACAAACTATAATCGTTTGCTTTGAGTTACAAAAACATGTTTATAGAACACCTGACTAGAAAATCGCGATGATGACACTGGAATTCATAATACAATATATTAAAATGCACACAAAGAGACTAAAATAAACCCTTACCAGATCATATGTTTGTGAGTTTGTCTTCCAGCAGCAGCCCAGAGGAACACGATCATGTGATCGAGAGGAAACGCTGCACTTTCACACAGGATTTGAGATTAAAATACATCGAGTCATCAAAAAGGGATTTTAGGAATGATTTAGAAACAAATTCGGGCAAGTCGACAAGATTTATACACTTAAAGATAGCTTATTAATCCATAAATGTATACAAGGCCATTTCCACGTACAATGGGCCGTGCAAATAAATAAATTAATAAATAAAATTCGACATGAGGTGCTTTACATTTAAAGGGGTCATATGATGCGATTTCAAGTTGTTCTTTCTCTTTGGAGTGTTACAAGCTGATTGTGCATAGATAAGATCCCTGAAGTTGCAAAGACTAAAGTCTCAAAACCAAAGAGATATTCTTTATCAAAGTTAAGACTCTGCCACGCCCCCCTACACGCCCCCAGATCAGGGGCGGACTTACCCATTAGGCAAAGGCAGGCGACTGCCTTGGGCCCCCAAAAGCCAAGGGCCCCCTAAAATGCTTTTCATGCATTAAGCGCGGACACACAAACGTTTGCTGTTTACGGTGTTTATTACGACGACAACCGTCCGAGTCAGTGGCGCCTGCAGGTGTAGACTGACCTGAGATTTGCCCCACAAACATTTCGACCGAACCCATGCCGTTAATTATGAATTTATCAGTCTTTTGCATGCTAAAGTCAATTTCTGCATAGAAATATGACGCCAAATAGAAGCAGAATATCGTGCTATACGCACTTCCATGAGATCGGGTTAGCCTACAACAATTAATTTGTTGGCTATTTTACAAATGGGAATACGACGAATTCGTGACAATGTTTACATTCAAGCTACCCGTAAAATTTATAGTGAAAAGTGCTTTAAAAGCGTCTGGAATGCAATAAAGTAATTTTAAAGCTGTTTTTAAAGCAGCAAAAATGACTGCGTATTTTAAGTTGTTTCCACTGTTAGAAAAAAAATGCAAGGGATTGCACTGGCGCCTCCGTGTCCTGCAGAGCGTGCTTCAGCTTCCACTCACCGCAAACGATTGGATATGCACATTTATATAGGTTAAACATTTAAACTAACATTGTGATATACTTGAACTGTTTTATATATAGATGTTATTTTAGGCAAGTCCTGATGATTTGAGAAGGCTAAATTGATCAAACATAGGCTATAGGCTATGATCAATTCACT
>NW_015505689.1:448212-473244 GCF_001515645.1 Sinocyclocheilus grahami
CTAAATTGAGCAAACATAGGCTATAGGCTATGATCAATTCACTGTCTGCCGCTGGACTTTACTTAAAAAACAAACAAAACAAAAACTTACATTTAAAGAACAAAAAATACTCCAAATGTTTTTCTAAATTTACTTTATAAAAAAACGAAACAAAATATAATCACTTTTCCATTACATACAAAACTGAACTATTTTAGCTGAAATAGCTGTAGTATAAGCTTTTTTTGGGAAGAGGGGAAAAAAGACGGGCTAGTATTTGAGACCCGTGCAGGGCTCTAATCCATTTCATCCAACGCGGTTTTGTTCTCATCTGTGAGCATGCTCTTGATATATGTATTTTAGGTGTGTAAATGTATAATTGCCTTTTCATCATTTTTTCAGTTTTATTTAAATTTGTAATTAAAACAACTAAAAATAAATGTATTCTAAAGTTTATAATTAGACAGCCTTTGCACACAGGCTTACGCTGAAAACAACAAAATGGAACCTCAAGGTTGATCTAGGAAAATGTGTGCAAATGTATAGGGCCCCATTCCTATATTTTGTCTGGGGCCCCCAATTCACTAAATCCGCCCCTGCCCCACGTCTACATCACTATGTGGAAATATTAGCATAATGCGCCCAAATGTGCACGCAAAGAAAGAAGGCGTGGTTTCAGTAACCGCAGTTAGTGTTGAAGCAGCATGTCAGGGAGACGCTGTGTGTTTCTAGGTGAAAGCAAAAGCACTTTATTTGGCCTTCCAGAAGTAGATGCATTTAGGAATCTTTAAGATCACTTACAACACAACAGCAATGCATTTTATGGACGACCGTTTCGTGAACCTAGGAGAGGAGGTCATTCTGACTTTGCTATGACAATCTGGCGCTTCTGAATCAGCTACTGTTTGGTTATTAGTTTAAGTATTTGCTATTGACTGTTCAAATGCGGAGTTTTGTGCATCGTGTGTGTGTGTGTGAGAGAGAGAGAGGGGGGGGTCACATCACAGGGACCCATTCTGTTACACCAAATAATCTTTAAAAAAAGCATCATATGACCCCTTTAAAACATGTTGATTAATGACTAAAGGAGGCCAGTTTAAATTATATGAGATGTTTTATTCACTATTAATTTGATCAATTCTTCACGGTTTTTGAACCATGTCAAAGTTAAAACCCTAATTTGTGTGATTTAGATGGCAACAAATATAAACAACAGAATAATACAACATTAACCGAATAGGCAACATCATTTTTTAAGTTAAATTACACCATAATGGGTAATTTAGCCTAATTTAAGAGATCACTCAGTTGGGGCTTGCTTGTGTGGGAGCACCTTTTGTTTTACAACGATAAACGGCTAAATATAGAAAATATCTTAGAATAACTTTGTAACAGGGTGGAATGGTTACGCTTATTTGCTTGCCGTCATTCTGTTGAAAGAGTCCAAATGATGATATTTCTTGGGTATCACAATTTTTACAAATTTAAATTAATGTTGTTAATTTAAGTGGAATATTAAGCCGTAACAGGGTTGAATGCAAAACCTGGGACACTGTTATTTTGGTCAGAATTGATAAGTGAATGTGCAATAAAGCACTTACAAACTATTTGCAGCACCGGCTCCTTGGGTAAAGCTGACAAATATTTTAACAATTCCTTTTGCATTCACCTGCTTTGGCCTGTGCGTTGAAGTAAACTATAAATCAAAAGGCAGAGCAAACTGCATTACAGCCTTATGTTAAAGTAATTCCACAATATAAGCACGTACATATGTTTCAATCCATATTTATTGAAACAACAGTTGACAGAGCCAGCATATAACAGAAACTCAATCGTAGGCAGACAGAATTGTTCTCAATCAGCAGTCGTACAGCATCATGATTTATGTTTTTCTTAAAATAATCTTTAAAAAAAGCATCATATGACCCCTTTAAAACATGTTGATTAATGACTAAAGGAGGCCAGTTTAAATTATATGAGATGTTTTATTCACTATTCATTTGATCAATTCTTCACGGTTTTTGAACCATGTCAAAGTTAAAACCCTAATTTGTGTGATTTAGATGGCAACAAATATAAACAACAGAATAATACATTAACCGAATTGGCAACATCATTTTTTTAAGTTAAATTACACCATAATGGGTAATTTAGCCTAATTTAAGAGATCACTCAGTTGGGCTTGCTTGTGTGGGAACACCTTTTGTTTTACAACTATAAACGGCTAAATATAGAAAATATGTTAGAATAACTTTGTAACAGGGTGGAATGGTTACGCTTATTTGCTTGCCGTCATTCTGTTGAAAGTGTCCAAATGATGATATTTCTTGGGTATCACAATTTTTACAAATTTAAATTAATGTTGTTAATTTAAGTGGAATATTAAGCCGTAACAGGGTTGAATGCAAAACCTGGGACACTGTTATTTTGGTCAGAATTGAAAAAAATTACAATAACAGCAAACTGAATATCAGTTCAACAGACTGTTCATTTGTTGCATGCTTTAAATGTTGTAATGAAGTTGAAAAGCTAGGCCAAAATCCACATTTAAGAGTGATGTTTAATATTTGTACCATATTTGTGGAACGTGCTATAGAAAAGCAAAATCATTTTGAAAACTGACAATCAGGTGTTTCAATGGAAGCGATGCAGGGTTTGCTCACTCTAACAAAGTAAACCAAGATGTGCAAAGGCAAACATAAGATAAGTGAATGTGCAATAAAGCACTTACAAACTATTTGCAGCACCGGCTCCTTGGGTAAAGCTGACAAATATTTTAACACATTTCCTTTTGCATTCACCTGCTTTGGCCTGTGCGTTGAAGTAAACTATAAATCAAAAGGCAGAGCAAACTGCATTACAGCCTTATGTTAAAGTAATTCCACAATATAAGCACGTACATATGTTTCAATCCATATTTATTGAAACAACAGTTGACAGAGCCAGCATATAACAGAAACTCAATCGTAGGCAGACAGAATTGTTCTCAATCAGCAGTCGTACAGCATCATGATTTATGTTTTTCTTAATATAAAAGGACATGCAAATGTAGCCACTGATTTTCTCTCATTGGCAGAGTCACCCCGCCGTGAGGATGATGATTTAGCAATAGCAGTCACTGGAAACATAAGTTAACATTAACAAAACATTATGTTACATAACATAACGTGTAACGTTAACGTAACATTACACAGCGCGGTTAATCGAGGTCCATGTCCGGCTTGGCTTCTGTGGCGTCTGCACTGTTCGCAGCCGCTTGCTCTGTGCCGCTGGGCTGGGCTTCAGGGTTTTCCTGCGTATTGACCGGCCCGTTCGGTTCTGAGGGGTTCTCCTCTTTTGGCAAGTCCACTTTGGGCTTGGGTTTGGTCACAACAGGATTGCAAGTGGAGAATAGCTCCTGTGGAAAATGTAAAGAGATTGAATACGAACGTATTAACCTGGTACAGGTATGGCGTCAGATGGCAATACCATAGTATGGTGGTGGGCAATATGACCAAAATCTTTAAAAAAAAAAAGAGGGATGAGCATCTCCGTAACTGAGGCCGATGCTATACGCATCCTGATGCATAGCCAACGATACGATACATTAAAAAAGAAACACATGAAGCAGCTACTGATGTGATTCACCCCTATTACGATGCAGTGCAATACGATTTCGATTCGGTTCAACGCAATACAATGCAATAGAAGCAAAATATGATGCTATGCAATTCAATATGGTACAGAGAGTAGACTTTTATTTCTTTGGTTCAGACAGACTACAAATCAGAAATTAAGTGCCTTCTGACTTCTAGCGCGTCGGTCTCAGTGTTGTGATACATTATATTCACTATATTCGCAGTAGTGGTGATGAGAGAATGCGCTTGATAAACATTTTAGAGAAGAGAAATCAATCTACATATAAAATATAGGTCACAAATTATTGTTCACTTTCTAAATAATAAAAGTATAGCACATCTACTAATAATTATATATAATTTTTGGTTTTTACCAATGCAAATATGTTAGAAATGATGCATCGTGACACAAAAGCCAACTTGCACCTGATTCACACTTTTTTAAATCAATGCGTCAATGCAATCATCTTTTGTTGTGAGATCAACATTAAAGACAGACAGCAGCTGGTAAAGTAGGCTGCTGTCGCTTTAAGACCCACTGCACAGATCCAATATACTGAAACGCATCCAGTTTTCACCAAACGGTTTACGTTTATTTAACCGACTGTGTTTACATGTATACTCCACATGACGGGCATTTTAACATAATTGTGTGTATTTGACTATTCAAGCGCAATAAGATGCGAGAGAGATCTGAATTCACGATCACATGCTGTCTGAGAGGCGGTTCTGTGTCTTCACTGCTTATTGCACTTAATAACTCTACTTAACATCTAGCACGTCCCACTCTTTATTTTCTCATTCGTGCATGTTTCTTTATTATTCTTAGGTCAGGTGTATATAACTTTTTAAGTAGTACTGTGCTACGCTGATATATTTGCATACCGCAAAATAAACGATATAGCAACATTTCTGTGGTAACTATACTGTCATACTGCCCAGTCCTACCATAGCACTTTGATATGTACCATGCTGCGGAACGACGACATACTCGTGTACTCCAGAAAAGAAGTCCATCTAACTGTGACTGACCTGTGCTTTGGCCTGTATCTCCATCGTTTTCACCACAGGCTCCACGGCGAGACTCTGTTTACTCTGCTGGTTCATTTTACTGTTCATCCAGATCATGACGTCGTTCACCATCCTGTCCACCTTCTGAACCTCAGCCTCATCCAGATGCTCATACTGCTCTTCCTGTAATTCAAAAAGACATGTGAAGCACTAGGCAGGTGCAAATTTGTACGTTATGTAACATTAATCCAGCTCAACCTCACCTTGGTTTTGTAGGCCTCTACAATCTTCATGTATTGCTGCAGAAGTCTGCCCAAGTCATCAAAAGCTTTGGGTCTTTCCTCAAATTCTGTGTATCTCTCTTGAATGGGTTGGCCGAGTCTCTGCAAGAACATTTTTAATACGTTAAAGAGGCCCTTCGTCGCATGACGCAAGTATAATTTGCAATGTGTAAAGAACCAGTACTCTGCACTTAGTGGATATAATTTGGTGACTGAGTGCTGTTTGTGTTGTGTGTAACTGGCTTGGTTAGCTGTACACATTCACATCAGCTTACATCTTAAATGATAGACATCAGAAGACGTTTAGTACCTTCAGTTCCATGAGTTTGTCAATGTATACTTGTTTAGGCTGGTCTTCACCGTCCTCATACAGCCAGACCTCAGTGTCCTCCAGTTTTAATGAGAGAGCATCTCTGTCCTGCGAGAAAACACAGACGGAGTCAGACAACACTGTTGGCATTCATAAAAAAAACTATTAAAATCATTGTTGTTAATTCAAATAAAGCTGATATAAAATAAATGTATATATTAGATGGAAAAACTTAAAATTAGAAATACTGCCTTAGCGACTAACTGAAAGTACTAAAATGATTAAAACCAAAATAAAACTAAAGCCATATAGAAATATATATATAAAAAATAAAGAATAAAATTGACAAGAGCATTTATTTAAACTTAAAAAAAAACTAAATACTATGATAATATATAAATAATACTAAAATAGCAATCGTGCACTGAGCTCGCTTTTTAGTAGTTTTTCGTTTTTTATTAATATTTGAATTGAGTGTTTTTAATATTTTCGATTTTCATTTTAAAGTTGAAGTCATTTTGGTGTGTTTTTGTCATTTTTAGAAGTTATTTAAAAAATATGCCGATAGTTTTTATTATTTTTTTATTTAGTTATTTTAGTACATTAAATGAAATACAGCTAGGATAAAGTTAAGTCTGATCTTTAGGTTAAACAGTGGTATAAAACACCTTCTGACCAACGAATGTCTAGAAATGTTCGTCTTTTGTGATTACTAGACAAGGATTTTAAAATAGTTTCATGCACATATTTAACAATTTCATTTATATAAACTGCGTCAAGATTTTTCAAGACATATCGCGATTTGTAAATTCCCCATTATAAAACAGATAGTTCCGGTCCTTGATTCTGATTGGCTGAGCCGCGTTCGAAGCCGTTGTAAATTACTCTACAAACACACACCTTTGTTTACGTTTGTGTGCTGCTCGACAACCACTTTGTTGGAACCACAACTGTTTCTGAGGAGCTACATTGTTTGGTGGAAGAAAATGAATACTGTTTTTATTAATATCATTACACTTTATTTGCTCGGTTTTATTTTGTGAAACCGTACTACGTATATGGAATAACCGTTTTATAAAAGCAATAAGCCCCAAGAAGCCACCTATGATGAAAATTACAGGCCTCTCTCATCTTTTTAAGTGGGAGAACTTGCACAATTGGTGGCTGACTAAATACTTTTTTGCCCCACTGTATTTTCATTGGCGAAACAGAAAAAAACACAACTCGCTCAATATTAACTTCTTGTTTGTTGAACTGTTGTATAAAATTAACATCACATTCGCGATCGCGCTGATATTTAGGAAAATGGCTTGAGTGATATTACTTAACTATATAAATATAACAAACAAAAACTCATACGGGGATATTTTTTCCTTTCATATCTTGAATTATAGGGTCATTTTAAATGCATCACACAGTGAATGCTTTTGGACTCTCAAGATGTGTTTTTGTTTGTTTTTAAGCAGAGTGAGTGACATACTTGATAAATTGTCAGCTCGCATATAATTTAAAACAACTTATCACAGATGATAAATATCGCACACCCATAGTATGGATAGTAATATGCATGATTATCAAATGATCCTAAATATGTGGGTCATTTAATTGGTGTTATTTGTGAATCTCATTTACCTCCATTTCTTCGGTTCCCGCTTTTTTCTCTCCATTTTCCTGTTCTCCGGCCCCTGGAGTCTTTTGTTCATCTTGATCAACCTGCATTTTGCTCTGTGAATGATTGAAAACACATGGTGGTAACGTCACCAGAACATCAATCTATGAGGTATGAATGTTTTCTACTGCCGCACAGTATATGCACTAACAGCATGGAGCGATGCAAAATTACAGATTGTGATAAAAGTGTTAAAGCAGAGTTTAATTGGGAGAGACAGCATGTGAACAGTGTTATCCTGCTGCAAGTGCAATACCTCATTTTCTTTCTCTGTGCTCTGCTCTGTGTCCATGCTCTCCTCTTCCTCCTCAGATTTCTGCACCTCCACTAGTGAAGCACTGGACACACTGAAGATCCCATGGATATTGACTCGCACCTTCACCTTAACCTTTGAACTCTCGCCTGAGGCCTGGGGAACCACCTTCTGGATGATGTACTGACCTGCGTGAGAGTTTAAGTGTAGATTTTTACATACAGAATATATCGTGACAAAGACTGTACAGTAAAAATAAGCCATGAAAAGAAGAATATTTGCCACCTTTGGCAGGTGAATTGAGAAGAAGGACTACTGGCCATAAAAATGCATGTATTTTGCATGCTTTCCCTAAATATATTTCAGTTCCTATAGCAACAGAATTATTGAGTTGTTCTTCTCTCAGGTCATTGTGTCACTCGTTTGCCTCTCTGTGAGAAGACACAAGGTCACACAAACATTGTCTTTTCTTTAGCAGTCCATCTGTACTTCTTTGAGTCGTTTAATTTGCTTAAAGATGCAATAGAATTCATAGATTCTTTCATATTGTGACGTACATTCATATGGAAGCTTGTTTCCACCACTGAATAAAAAAGGTAATGGCTATAACTTTTTATCTCACAATTTTGACTTTTTTTCTCAGAACTGCATTGCAAGGTAATTGCAAGAAAATATATAATATTACTCACAACTGCAAGTTTATATCATGCAATTCTGAATTGTGAAATAAAAAGTTGTAATTACCTTTTTTTTTATTTTTTTTTTATTCAGTGGCGGAAAGAGGCTTCCATACATCAGAATGAAACCGATTATCAGAAAAAGAAAAAGTGGGTTGGACTAGGTGTTTCTATTAATCAGTTTTTGATTGTACGTCGAGATGTCGATGTTGAGGCGGATAGCTGAAGTCCTGCATCCGTCAGAGACAAGTCTGGCGTTTTTCTGAGATTCAGTTAAGACATTCTGATTAAAAACTACAAGGTCAAACTGTTTAAAAATATTTAACTGATGAATTGTTCACAAAGACATCAATGACAAGCTTATACAATATAGTTACTCACAAAAGCCATTTTTACTCACATGTGGCACTTGGTGAGTGTTACTTTTGAACCCTGAGAGAGAGAGAGAGAGAGAGAGAGAGTGTGTGTGTGTACCTATTATGGGATCTGGATAAGGGAGCTCTTTAGGACAGTTGTAGTATGCTTCCAAGATAAAATGAAACATCTAAAATGAATAAATAACAATAATGAATAATATTTTGATCACAAACTCTGTGTTATGTATTTTCTGGTAATCCAATGAACATGTATACACACTGACCTGTTTTTTATTTATTCATCAAAAATAAAACAAATTCCATCAAATTCTGCGTTATACAGTAAATTCCGTTTTTATGACTGGATTCCGCCGATTCCGTCCATGTTTTCTGCATCGCGGAAATCATAGGGCCCTACTAATGTAGCAAACGAATATGATAAGCTCATTGTGAGAGTAAAAGACAAGGGCATTGATGTTTATTTACTTAGCATTGAGTCTCTCCAAGTAGGTGACAACGTAGCGTTAATTCACCATTTTACGAGTTCACACTTACATATAATTAAATAAAGGTTATGCGTATTTGGCGTGCAGTCCAGGGAGAGAGCTCCGAGCTCGGCAAGACTCCCGAGCCCGGGGAACCCTCCCTGGTGGGGGTTACTATGCTGACACCGTGTCTGTGCTGCAACAGAATGCGTCAAAGCGACCGTTGAAAATCATTTGAACTTCTGTCAGCACGTCATAAATAGAACGAGGCATCATTTTACTGAATCCGGTGTAGACAACATAATGGGTTCTATTCTACACAGGACACGAGTGGCGTGACAAAATCAAATAGAATTCTATTGTATTTTGTCGTGCCGCGCGATGTGATGTGACCGATGTGATAAGCATGAGTTCTGGGCCGCGGCGTGGCCAGTAAACACCAGCATTGAGTGGCCGCGATCAGCTCCAGTGGCCGTAACAGTTTAAATGCGCCGCAGACACATGCCGTGAAGCGCAGATCAGCTCTAGTCTCTAACGTCACTGAATCTGCTTTTAAATGAACCATCCATTCATCATATCATCATGCAAAACAAAAAATTTGAATCATTGTAATGTGACGATCAAATATAGGTGACGGGCGGATAATTTGAAGCAGCGGACTCGGGTGAAGTTTGAGCTCATCCGCGCATCTCTACACTACACTGACCTGGGTCCAGTAGCAAACAATGGAGCGCGCTCTGCTGGACAAACTAAGTAATTACACCATTCAGAAGCATTTAATCTGCGTTACATGTTCTGTAAAAAAAAAAAAATTCATATCGGCGGCATATTCGCCGATATATCGGCGACAGGCTCATATCGGCCGATAATATCGGCTAAACGATATATCGGTCGGGCTCTAGATATGATGACAGCATTTTTACGTGTCTGCGTTTAATTTCAGCAGAGATTAGAAGACGACATACCTGTTGAGTTTGCCTGAGACATCAATATCATTCATGAAGCACTCGATGTTCAGGGGCAGGTCAGAGGAGTTGGCGCTCATCAGCTTCTTGAGCTTCTCACATTCCTGGTAGAGTCGGACCAACGCTCTGGGCTTGGACTTCACATCCAGCTTGTACTTCACTGCAAACTCCTCACAAAAATGTCTGACCAGCCGCTCATCAAAGTCTTTTCCTCCCATTTCAGGGTCAAAGGCTGTAGCAAGAATCTGTACGGGTGGAAAAAATGCTCGGTCTATATTTCCACATAACAGTCCAGATCACATTTTGAAGGTATAAATGTCATCGGCACACACCTTAAGCTTGCCTTTATTAAAGGCACACACAGAGACCTGGTAGCCTGAATGGCCAATATCCACAAACACCACTGTCCTTGGCTTTTCTTCAGGAGCGGGAAGATCCTGCTTGTAGATCCCGTATGCCAGAGCCACTGCATGCAAAAACAAACAAACAAACGCACGTCATTCAAGAGCGGAAAGTGGATGTGTTGCAATTGAAATGCCGTGTTAAACCCTGAACATTTCACCTGCGGTGGTTTCATTCATGAGTCTCAGACAGTTGAGTCCTGCGATCTGAGCCGCATCGATGACGGATCTCCTCTCAGCATCGGTGTAGAAGCAGGGGACCTTGGGATTGAAAACAGCATTCACTTCAGATATCAGAGTATTCATAGTATCGAAGGTGGATTTCTGTCTCCAATAACTCATTTATGGCTGAGGGAAAAGCGACCATACATGACATGATGCTTACTTTTTTCCTAAGTTGAAAAATTTAGGAGCGCATTTAGCATTGATAAATATAAAATGTGCACACACAGATTTTGCCATACAAGTCAGTGTTTTCTTCCCACCACTGAATAATATATACAAAACTGTAATTGCGATGTTTTATTTCACAATTCTGACTTTTTTTGTCGCAATTGCAATTTACATCTCATAATTCTGACTTTTCTCAGAACTGTGAGATGCAAGCTCTCACGATTTTAAGAAAATATATATTTTTTTCCTCTGAATTGGACTCGCTATTGTGAGATCTCAAAATTCTGAGAATAGTTAGATAAAAAGTCACAAATTACCTTATTTTATTTTTTATTCAGGACTTCTGTATTTTAGTAGATACTATTATTGTTTTTAATATGTGACCCTGGACCACAAAACCAGTCATAAGGGTACATTTTTTGAAATTGAGATGTATACATCATCTGAAAGCTGAATAAATAAGCTTTCCATTGATGTATGGTTTGTTAGGATAGGACAATATTTTCTTGAATCTGGAATCTGAGGGCGCAAAAAAATCTAAATATTGATAAAATCATCTTTAAAGTTGTCCAAATGAAGTTCTTAGCAATGCATATTACTAATCAAAAATTAAGTTTTGATATATTTACGGTAGGAAATTTACAAAATATCTTCATGGAACATGATCTTTACTTAATATCCTAATGATTTTTGACATTAAAAACAAAATCGATAATTTTGACCCATACAATGTATTGTTGGCTATTGCTACAAATATACCCCAGCGACTTAACACTGCTTTTGTGCTCCAGGGTCACATATTTAGATTTTATTAATTTTTATATTGTTTATAGTTTCTATTTCAGTTTTAGCTTAGTACATCGGGTTAAACGACAAGAAAATGAAAAGTTTAAATTTTTAATATTTCATTTTATTTCAGTAAACATTTAAAGTAATGAATTTTTTTTAAATAGTTTTAGTTAATAACCCTGATATTAGTCAAATCTATACACTGAATAATGTGTCAAATAATGTTCTTTGTCTTTCCTTCCTGTGACGGGGCATCCCGGATAGAAGTGACAATAGTTTACTTTGAATGAAATGATTTCATTAAAACTGCATTACATACAGTTAGTGCAACCAAATAATAACCAGAGAGAAAAAAATATATACATAATGCATGACTTTTATTTATAAACAAGCCCGGGATGCATTAAAATGATCAAGACACTAGTTATACCATTTAAAGTATTTATAACCTTAAATTTAAAACTGATGCATGGGGCTTTTTTATTCATACACGTTCTCCTAAATACAGCTTGCACATATCTATTATTAGTGGCAAACGCTAGTGAAACGCTCACACTGTTGAGCCCTGCTAAGGGCGACATGGTCTGCAAACCCACCAATTATATGCAACATCTTTAGGGAAATTAATTTTTTGCACTCACAGAGATGACACAATCGGCGACGGGTTTCTTGAGGGCGCTCTCAGCAGTCTCCTTGAGTTTGGAGAGGAGCATCGCAGTAATCTGTTCAATGCTGAACACCTTCTCCTCCTCCAAGTACATCACCTGCAACATACAACACACGAGTGCTAAAGGACGAAAACAGCTCACCGTCGCTCTCACATTCACCGCACAACAGAACTCTGCACTCGGCTTTACAAGAAGGTTTTGCTTCCAAAACTAGACCTCTGAACAATGCTGGCACAATGCGATGTTTGCGCGTGTGCCAACTGAATCCTGGGTTTCTTGTTGATCTGGTCTCACTTTTAGCTACTCACCTTTATGCCCGTCATGCCCGATGGCATCTGTGACAGGTCATAAACGAGACTGGACTTCAAGTTCTGGACAAATGGATCGGAGAACGCCCGGCCATGGAAACGCTTGAATCCTTGGACAGTGTTTTTGCAATTGGTGACCACCTGTGTTTCAATTGGAACAAAAAACGTGAGTAAATCTTGCATGAGCTCAAATACGAAGACCGCATGAAGGCAGCATAAAAATTAAATACTGAAGAATAAAGCTTAGTCAGGGTCGCATGTTTAATTCTTGACAGGAACGAAAATAAGGCTGTGAAGTACAGAAGTAGATGTGTTCAATGGATTGCAATGTTGTTCAGTTGATGAAAATGGCATAAACAGTTTTGAAAGTTGTGATAACAACGGGCCTTACAGTGTGTGTGTACAATTATAAAGACTGGAATCTATCAGTCACAGCCTCACTTTCATCCGTGTTAAGTTAAAAACTGCATCTATCCTAAGGTCTATACATCACATACCTGGCTTTTAGCTGCCGCTCCAATAGATCGATTTCGTGGTCCAAAAGACACACATGCTCTGAAATGACAAACACAAATTGCCAAACATTATGACAAACGATTGTGCTGGTATAATCGATCATTATTAGAGCATAGCATACATTTATTTACACACACACACATTTATAAGAAGAAACTGTCAGTCAGATGTCTTATACATACAGTACATATAAAACACATCTTAAGTAATATAATCAGACTACTTTCAGAATAGTTTAGATTACTTTTGACTACGGTTGCAAAAAGGTGGAACATTTCCAGTAAATTTCGGAAACATTCTAGAAATTTTGGAAACTCTCCAGGATTTTTCCAGAATATTCCAGGGATTTTTGGAAAGTTTCCGGAAATTTACCAGAAGTTTTCCACCCCTTTGCAACCCTACTTTTGACCCAACGCATTTTTCACATTAATTTAAATATCTTTTTTTGTTATAAAAATACCATTTTGATATAAAAAAAAAAACAAAGAGTAAGAAAATATATTCCATTTGTTGTTATTAACGGCATGAAGCGCACTAAAAGTGCATATATTATATCAAGTTTCCTAAACTGGGTTTGTGAAGGAAGTGCAGGGGGTTTATGAGTTTAATAAAAGCTAATAATCAATTAAATCATGAAAATGTCAAATTAAAACGAATTTTAAATTTTAAAATGAATCAAAATAAAACATTTTATTAGTTTACCTGCGTGTCATGTGACCATTAAACACCGTCTGAGAACCAAGAACACGCAAATGTGATACTTCGTTATTAAAATATTTATTTTAAAATCTCAGGGGTACTTCAAATAAAAATATTTTAGGTGAAAGAGGATCAGATGACAAAAAGGTTGGTGAATTTTGGGCATTTTAATGTGTTTGAAAGACAAACAAACGCAAGCTAAAATAACCAACGGAGCGATAATTCAAATAAAGTGAATGTGTTCATCAGTAGCTGATGCAGTGTCGAAACACTTCTTAAACCTGTATGATTTTTGTAAATCCAGCGGACAGATGCTGATCTCTGTGTGAATGTCCACAACACTGGACTTTCTGACTGTATACAAGCGGTAGGCTATTTCAGAAAGGGACATTTAAAAGATGAAAAAGAGGAATTAGGGAGAATCAATAAATGATGCATAAACTATTGCTATTGTGTAAATAATATGCATTCATGTAATCCATAAAAAAGTAACTGTAGCCTGATTACGAGTATTTTAAAATGTAATTTAATCTAATTACAAGTAGAACCTGATTATGTAATCCAGATAGCGTAATCAGTTACCACCCAGCTCTGCATTCATACAACATTTACACTTACTCCAAAGAAAATAAAAAAATACATATAAAATTTGTCAGTCTGAATAAAACACGAGATTTAAATCTGATAAAAAAAAAAAAAAGATGGTTCAGTGTTGGTGTGTTAACTGTCTGTACTGTAATTAGGATATTCAGTAAAGATCATGTTCCATGAAAATATTTAGTAAATCTCCTACCGTAAATATATCAGAACTTAATTTTTGATTAGCAATATGCATTGCTAAGAACTTCATTTGGACAACTTTAAAGATGATTTATCAAATATATAAATAGGGTGCAACGGGGCTAAAGACAAACCTTAAGAAAAAAATTTGCCTAAAATGTATAATTGCACAAACAATACATACGTTGTATTGAACATTAATGGAGCAACAGATTTTGTGAAAATAAATCATTCAAGTTGTTTATTTTGTTTACAAATCGTATAAATGTATGAGGTGTCAAGAGCGGCCTTTTACCCCACACACGGTATTTATGCAAATACTTCAGCTATAATATTGCTTTTTAATAATGTCTAAGTTAACACTTGTTCAAAACTATCCCTTTAGCAAAGTTTGTACTATTTTCTGCTTATTTTGAAAAATATAAGAATCCATTTTTCCAATAACACATATTTTTTAAAATACAGAAACAAAATCGTTCTAATAAGTAAAGATTCTGAGAGCATTGAAGGAGATCCAATAATAATCGAATATATATTTACAGTAGTAACAACAAATGATATTGTATTATATGATATGATTAAATATCATGTTTTTAAATATGATGGTTTCGTTCTAAACATGGTGATTATCTCTAATATGTCACCCAACATAATATATGATATTTATAATCTGAATCTAACCATGTCAGCAAATGGAAAAGTCAGCCATCTATTAATTATGATGTTATTAACTGTGTGCCTTACAGCAGGGGGCTAACATGCCATACTTTTACATATTCTTTCCTTATTTAAAAACTGTTGCTTTAATTATCTCAAACAAAACTGAAAATCACAAAGAAGACCTTTGTCTCGAAAAGACATGCATTACTTTGAGCGATTCTTCTTCATTTTACCATTTTAAAATCATGAAATATGAGATCAAGTGAGCACAGGATCATCTTTGCGCAAAGCTCAGACAGATATACAGGTGCATCTTGAAAAGCAGGTGTTTTGGAAAGTGCTGCACCACGTTTGTGTGTCAAAAGCGCCTTGTTGTTGTACCCTATTTATATATATTTTATTTGCACCCTCAGATTCCAGATTTTCAAATAGTTGCATCTCAGCCAAATACTGTCCTATCCTAACAAACCTTGCATCTATGGAGAGCTCATTTATTCAGCTTTCAGCTGATGTATACATCTCAATTTAAAAAACGGACCCTTATGACTGGTTTTGTGCTCCAGGGTCACACACACTCATTCTGTTCTGTTTCTCAAAGCATATACTACTACTAAAAAGTGTCCTGCTTTTCAAACGCTACAGCGCAGTGTTCTATAAAGTATTTCCCTCGCGCGGTGAAAGCCCCGGCTGTGCGGCTGTGAGCGACTCAGCTAGCAGCGGCTTCCTCGGCTAAAGGCTGAGGTGTTCGCCGCGGTGTGGCAGCGAGCGTGTGTGCTGTAGAGGAGACAATAAAGCGGACTCACGGAGTGCTTCGGTCGCTGTATTCATTGGCCACAGTCTCGATTCCTCCGGCTCGAGCTACCGCTACATAGCAGCTCAGAAAGCCCACGTCAAAACCCACCACTGACATCTTAAAACACCGAGATCACGCGAATACACGAAGCCCGAGTCCAAATGGGGATTAGATGGTCGATCTGTGAAACGTAACGAGTCAATAAGACCGTTTTAATTCATTATTCTACTGTAACTTCAGGGAGGAATGAGGCTGCGGATGATAAACGCCGCTCGTGAGACAACAGGGCCGCTTCCGGTTCGAGGCGGAGCTAAAAGGTCCAACACAGAAGCTCTATTCTGAATCCCTTTGAATTATAAACAATCTTTGAAGTTGACATTCTTATGTATTTACGTTTTACTATTTTTCTTAAGATGTTTATGTTGAGGTTTTATCTCTTTTTATTTATTATTTATGTAGGCTATTAATTTTTTGGGCCCGATTATTTTTTGTAGAATATTACTGTGTTTTGTGGTTGTGCATGTATTTTATTGCTTTGCATCAACCTGTGAGTCACATATTGTTCTTTTAAACAATATTTCTGTTGTACGTATCCCCTGTGAGTGTTATGTGCTTTAAAAACAATCTCTTTCAATTTCAGATTTCCCTGTTGGTTTGAAGATTTTAATTTGAAATTAAAATAAGGTTTGTGGTAAACATTACATTTTTTTTTTGCCATTGTTTTTTTTTTTTTAAAGTTGCTATGTTGCTTGCTAACAAGTTGCTTATAAGGACTGCATCTATAATGCAGATCAATAATATAATATTAATATCAATAATACAGATCAGTGTATAAGTTATGGAAAGTTAATAATTAATTAATAATAAACCATAAAAAAGTCCAATTAAAACAAGTCATTTTAAAATAACATCAACGTAAAACACTTACAAAAAAAATGTAATATTTTATTAGTTTACCTGCATGTCATGTGACCATTAAACACTGTCTGAGAACTGTAGCGTCTCGACCAATCTGACACACTAATTTTAATTTGATTTAACAAATCAATTATTCATTAGGTTAACAAATCGTCACAGTCCCCTCACTCGACAGTTAAAATTATTACAAATTCAGATTTTCGTCACCTCCGTCAGTTGAATATTTTGACAATATATTTTATATTTGTTGTGGAATTGTTGGTCACATGTGAAAGTGTAATCTGTGTGCTAACACGAGAATGTGTTTTGAAATGTTAAAAACATCTTGAATGCTGTTAAAGATAAAGCTGAAATTATATTACACAGTCCAAGGTAAAAAAAAGCACATTTTGTTAAAAAAGAGAAAAGTTGGGAGGTTGTATCAAAGCATAGTTCAGTAGCTTAGTACATATAAAATACATAAATGTAGTTTCATTTGTCTGAGTACAAGGTTTTATTTTTTCAATTTTGCACCCGGTTTTGTCCCACTGCTCAAGAATGACTGATAGTTTTTTTTTTGGTGTTTGGCTTAGTCAAATACACAGTTATGTGTCAAAATGCCCGTCTTTGCGAGTATCCTCGTAAACACAGTTATTTGTGTCTTAAATGAATGTTAATAGTTAAAGATAAAGCATGTGTTAAGCTATATGAGATCAGATATATAATGAGATCTTAAAAGGATATTCACCAAAAAATGAAGATACTGTCATTATATACTTAACCTCTATGAAACCTCCTTTTCCTCCTCAACATAAAAGAAGATATTTTGAAGAATGATCGTAACCAGTTTCTGGTCCCAACTGACTCTGGGCAGCAATCACCTGATAGATAAGTGAGCATATCGTTCAAAAGTCAAATATAGAATAAATGCATTTGATTGGTAAACCAAATTCAAACTTAACGTTTCAATCTCAAGTGGTAATGCATGGAATTTACGGGAAAGCTTAACTAAATAACAGCGCTAACAAGTGGGGGGCCTGGTGGCTTTGGCGATCGGCGCTCCAGTCAATCTACTCCACAGCCAATCACGGGCCCCCTCTTTGCTCGGGCCCCGGGGCTTCAGCCCAATGCCCAATGGTTAAAACGGCCCTGCAAGCGGCAACCTTCCAGTCTCTCTCGTGAAGCCTACACGGAAGTGACTAAAACTCATCGACTGGCCGCTAGAGGCTGGCTCCAAAAGGGGGTCAGTCCCATAGACTCCCCATGTTAAAATGTTTTTACAGCAGAAAAAAGTATGTTTACAGCCTGGTACAAAAAATTATTTTTTTTTATAACTCATCCGTTTAAATTATATTAAGCCTTAAAGTTCTGCATAATTAAGGGTGTGGCCACTTGAGTGACCGGTGGATTGCCACTGCTCATCGGCGGAGAGCTAGGTGGGCGTGGTTTCAGCAACCAGCTCCCGCCTCTTTGCCCATTTTTGATTATCCGGGAGTGACACACTGCCATTATGGCGATGGCCGGCTCCGCCCACTTTGAGCTTCAAAACCGCTCTTCAGAAACCTATGAGTGAGGTCACGGACACTACGTCCATGTTTTTATACAGTCTATGGTTAACACCAGCTTCCCAAAGGAGGAGCCGTCTCGGATGATCAGCACTTTGAGAAGCTGCACATCTATAAAGCGCTGGAGGCCATAAGCACATGCGTGCGCCTCACTAACGGGTTTGTACAAAGGCACGCCCCGTGGAAGCTGGACCGGATCGATCCCCGAGAACGGCGGTGGCTTGATACCGTCCTTCACGTGTCTTTAGTGCCTCCAGGTTTATAGGAATCTCCTGCAACCTGTGGTGCCAGGGCTTGCCGATAACATTTTATCCAGGTTGGGAGTCACGCCTAGGCCTGTCACGATAACAACTTTTTGTTGTGAGATATAATGCCCCAGAAATAATTGCGATAAGCGATATTATTGGCATTTTAAAGACCATTTTATGCCACTGAATATATAGTCATAATTTAACAGCATAATTATGCAAGAAGGCCTACACATTTCCAAATGACAACAAACTTTTAATTCTTAAGAATATTTAGATCATGGAAATGAAGTATCAAAATATTAGATACCTTAAAAAAACTTGAATAAATAGTAAATAAACATTTTCTAACAAAAAGTGCAAAGTAACAAGTACAAAATGTACTGCATCATCACTGTGTCTGTCACGCGACATTATTAACAGTCTTGATATTTACTTTGAAAGCTGAAGCTTGCGATTATGGTAAGGAAATCATAGCACATCAGATGTACTGCATCATCACTGTGTCTGTCACGCGACATTATTAACAGTCTTGATATTTACTTTGAAAGCTGAAGCTGGTGATTATGGTAAGGGGCGTTACATTTCTGACGAGTGCTTGCGGTGTTTGGCCAATCACAATGCACTGGGTCAGCTGGCCAATCAGAGCAGACTGCGCTTGTCAAAGGAGGGGGCTTTGTAGAAAACGAAGCGTTTGAGAGAGGCGGGGCCTAGAGGACCTACAATAATGTACAGTATTTGAAAAATAATGTGTTTTTTGAACATTAAAGCATGTCAACATATTCTGTTACACCAAATAATGATCTTTAAAATAGCATCATATGACCCCTTTTAACTTTCGGATGAGACATGAAGGACGAGAGTGTGGGTTGGAAAGAAGAGCGCTGGGTCTTGATTTGGGAGTGTTGTTTAGTCGTCTAGAGAGGAGAACGGTGAAACAGACGACTCCCCAAAAAGATGAGTCAAAATCGTAATGAATTCTTGAACCTTAGCATGATTTAATGCAGTAATCAAATATAACGATGCTGTTGGGGTTGCACAGAAACTGAAGCAGACCGTGATTTAAGGTCACACGCTATACAATGTACGACAAGGCATAAAAACTGACATGATTTTTTTTTAATGAGAAACACACGGAACTGAAAAATTGTACAAATTGAAATAAAATTAAAAAGGTTGCAATATTCTTATAATTTCCTGTACTTCTTTTTACATAAACTCTTCCATGGTTCACCTCGGAATGAATCCTCTATGACGTTCAGAAATACATGTCTACACGACTCTACTTCAGATTCTGTTCTTCTCTCAGAAAGCTCCGTGTAGCAGAGAATCCGCTAACGTGGACACAACTACTCTTTACCACTGGTGAAATGCATTCAGACGCTCTCAGAAATAGGAGTTGGTGTTCTGTCCAGGTTGAGTACCTAGGGAAAGAAAAACGTCATTTCAATAAAGAAAAAGGACAAATGTTTAAATATTGATGACTTTGCATTGATAAAGAACAGCACTAAGAATGAAATCAATTAAATATAAAAAGTATGAATTTAGAACATACTAGGGTTGC
The DNA here is from genome assembly GCF_001515645.1 of Sinocyclocheilus grahami. Lineage (NCBI taxonomy): Eukaryota > Metazoa > Chordata > Actinopteri > Cypriniformes > Cyprinidae > Sinocyclocheilus > Sinocyclocheilus grahami. The sequence continues at coordinate 468,097 of NW_015505689.1, forward strand.
CCCCAAACTAGAGATTTTTCTAGTCGACTGGTGGCTTAAACGACTACTAGCTGCATGTTTATATTAATTTGAATACTTACATATAGGGCCCTATGATTTCCACAATGCAGAAAACATGGACGGAATTGCAAAATCCAGTCATAAAAATAGATTTTTTTGTATAACGCGAAATGTCACAGAATTTGCCAATTTTTGAATAAATCGAATCAGAATGATTCTGTGAACATTAAACCGCAAAAAAACGATTTAAATATGAATCCTGCACGTCTCTGAGTGAATTAATGGCACAGATTTTCTATTTAATTCAAGTGAGCTTCATTGGCATGACTTGCACAGCATTGCCAAAACACTGACATATAATACACAAAGAAACGAGTCACTTCATAAGCATCTGATAGTTTAATTTCAGAAAAACTATCGTCATATCATATACTCACAGAAACTTAAAGGTCTTCTCGGCAACTCGTCATAATAAAAGTTAAGTTTAACTTGATAAAATTGTGACAGAAATATTTTACTTTTGTACAACAGAATGTATTCATTAATACTACTACTAATAAGATGGTTATTAAAACTTTATTTTTTAAGGAATAATCACACAATTTTAATAGCACACCTGTTGTGCAGCACTTTGTTTGCCAAAAACTGGAAGGGTTTCATTTTCATTGGATTACAAGAAGAATTAAATGAATGTTTTATGCCTTCATTTGCTTACCAGGACAAAGAAATTGTAAAATAAAACATTGCATAGAATAAATTGCTATTAAAAAAGTTTTATGATTTCAAGACAATAGCTTTTGATTAAAAAAACTTAAATGTAACCATTGAAGTGATATATATATATATATATATATAAAAATAAAGATTTTGGGAAAAAAATTAAATGCATTTCATTTCATAGGGCCCTATATATACTTACGGAGCCTTTAATATATAGCCTATTTTGCACTCAAGCACACACATATGCAAATGTAATTACTGAATGTGTCGGAAAAAATAGCAAGGCGATATTTCAATTATTTATTAATAAACTAGTGTTGCTGACTTGCCATCTCCACAGTACAGTGACGCACATTTAAGAAAGAAATGCACATTTCATATGGATTACATAATTTGTTTTCGATTTGTAGACATTTCAGCTTTCTATACATTTCTAATGTCTGTGAGGCAAGTAACTTATACACGGAGTTTCATTCATTTTTGTGACACGCTCCAGTTGAGTTTTATTTTGCTGCTAGACTTGTTGACCGAGATGGTTTAATTTACTTTACCAAAAGTTTTGTTGACATTGTGAGTGCATACATATAAAAGTAGAACCTTTACACTTTCAAGTGATGTATTACTCTGATCTGCATGAGCAAAAATTACAGCATTTTTTAAGTTGTCTCCACCAGAAAACAATGCCAGTGCAGTCGCATGTTAATAGCTTTCACTCAAACACTTGGATATGTGCCAAATAGCACACATTTATCTAGGTTAACGTTACAGTGAGCAGCTGAGTTAAGTTGCTACTAACATATTTCACTTACAAATCATAAGCCAAATTTGATTAACATTTAGTTGACTATTAGGGGACAGCCCTGCAAGATGTTGATATTGTCCAATCTCCTGCCATGAGCATTTGAACACTTTTGGAGGTCAATGTATATAAAGCAAAAACACAACAGTGTGTCATGTCTGCTTGAAACGGAGTAATGTAAATATTGAAGCATACTTGAGAGCTGCTGCTGGAGCTGTCTGACCAGTGCTGCGGTTTGCTGCTGCTGCTGGGTCTGCTGCATGCCTTGCCGAGGGAACTGAGACAAAATACAGAAGAAAAATATTCAGAATGTCCAAAAAGTAAAGCAATAAGCCACAGAAGCTTCTAGAACTGTTTTATAATGTCTATCTACTAGGGCTGTGACAATAAATCAATGCATCGTGAATCGAGAAATGATTCTGCATCAATTCAGAGATTTTCCAAATGCATGGCGATTCTCTCTTGAATCGATTCTGAGCTTAGTTTGTAACAGCAGATGGCACTGCGTGCTTTAGAAACAGCTGTACTCTGCTTGCTTACAATTCCTTGCACATGCACCACCTGAACCTAAATAATCATTCATACAGTTCAAAAAATGAAAATTCTGTCAAGATGAACGAAGGCCTTATGGGTTTGGAACGACACGAGGGTGAGTAATTAATGACAGAATTTAAATTTTTGGGTGAACTAACCCTTTAATCTCACGTCTTAAAAGCATAAAAGCTGAGGTGCAAGTACATAACCCCTTACATGACTCAAGCACAAGCGCTCTTCTTCGTGAGCATTTAGGTGTGCATTTAGGGCTTCGATTTTTTTTTGCCCAGCCCTAGGTGTGCAGTTAAAAACTAGCCTAGAGCGCCGTTTGCTGTTAAAAACTAAGCTCAGAATCGATCCCAGAGAGAGAATCGCAATGCATTCCGATAATCTCAGAATCAATCCACAAAATCGCGATGCATCGATTTATTGTCCCAGCCCTACCATCTACCCATTTGTGTTCCAGTACATGGTGCATTTTAAAAGTACATGGTCTCACCATGGGCTGCATCCCCAGGGCCTGAGCGGGAGGCTGGGCTGCTGCCACCTGCTGCTGTTGAACCTGCTGCTGCTGAACCTGCTGCTGCTGAACCTGCTGCTGCTGAACCTGCTGCTGAGGCTGAACCTGCTGCTGCTGCTGAACCTGCTGCTGCTGCTGAACCTGCTGCTGCTGCTGCTGTTGCACTTGTTGCTGAACCTGCTGCTGCTGCACCTGCTGCTGTAAGACAAACACACAAATACAATAGCATTTCAGGTGAATCGTTGGAATTTAGGCGTTACGTGAAATGTGCAGTATCCCACAATGTAGGGCTGGGCGATATGACCTAAAATCAAAACCTCGATTAATTGAACACTTTACCTCGATTACGATTATTGAATGATTTTTAATTTATTTTTTTCGGTCCTCATGGTTCATTAAAGGTTTGTACTGTAAATATACTCCACTATTAAGGGTGGGATATTTTTTTCTAATGAAAGAGTGCATTATCTTTGTGATTTTAAAATAATTGAAGGAAACAAAGTATTTGTGGTTATTTGTTGAATATTTCAAATCAAAGCTTGCTTGAAATGAAGATGTCTTATGAAAAAAAAAGTCATGAATGACAAAATAAATGAATATTGCCATGCCAAAAGTAGAAAATAACAATTATCTCTTGCAAACAAAATACATTTTAAATACTGTCATGCGAGAAGTAGAAAATGACTTGTCTCTCTTGTAAATTAATATTATTTTAAATAATGCAATGTGAAAAACTGAAAATAATAACTTGCATCTCCTGTAAATAAATGTTTTAAATAATAAATGTAAATAGAGCACTGCTGAATAAGAGAAAGAGCAGGGCACCATCTCAGTGATCTAACTATTAAGGGTGGGATATTTTTTTCTAATGAAAGAGTGCATTATCTTTGTGATTTTAAAATAATTGAAGGAAACAAAGTATTTGTGGTTATTTGTTGAATATTTCAAATCAAAGCTTGCTTGAAATGAAGATGTCTTATGAAAAAAAAGTCATGAATGACAAAATAAATGAATATTGCCATGCCAAAAGTAGAAAATAACAATTATCTCTTGCAAACAAAATACATTTTAAATACTGTCATGCGAGAAGTAGAAAATGACTTGTCTCTCTTGTAAATTAATATTATTTTAAATAATGCAATGTGAAAAACTGAAAATAATAACTTGCATCTCCTGTAAATAAATGTTTTAAATAATAAATGTAAATAGAGCACTGCTGAATAAGAGAAAGAGCAGGGCACCATCTCAGTGATCTTGTCCTGTCATGCTATATGTGCAAGTATTTACTCTAGGTTCTTACTGGCCGTTCACACACAACGCGTCTTTGCATCTAAACCCGCGATACGCAGCGCTCAGTAATGGTTTAAAAAGAAAAAAGCGCAGCACAGAACATATCTATGGTGCAGAATGCCTACTCCACCATGTTGCCGTTAAATACAAAATGGGGCATGCTAACTTGCTACTGTAAACAAAAGCTCACAACGCTTGCCCCGCCTCCGGGGTCTTCTGATTGGTCCACTGTTTTGGAACTGACATTGATGAGCGGCGCTGCGTGTAAAAGTTGAAATATTTTGAACACGCCACTCACGTGTGAGACGCTGCAAAAGATGAGAGCGCAGCGGTCATACACAAATGTATAGCGCCGACTACACAGGCGGTAGTAAGTTTTTAAGGGGAAAGTATTAACAGGATTAAAATACTGAAATAACCGACATGGGAAAATTATGTTGGTTTCGATTTCTTTTCGATTAATCGTCCAGCCCTACCACAATGCATTGGGGTGTGTGGTGTACGTACTCGGAGAGCTGGATGCTGTCTGATCAGCTGCTGCTGTTGCTGCTGCTGCTGCTGCTGCTCCATCATCTGATTGGATATAATGTTGGGGTGCATGCCCTGCGCTCCCAAGTGACCTTGACCCAGGCCGTGCATCATAGACTGCTGCATGGACTGATGGGAAAACCTGAAAGATGGTGAAAGTTGAGCTGATTTGTTTTACACTCCTTCAAAGTAGGGTTGTGCAGTATAACATTACTAAATGAGTATGGGGTAACACTTTAGATTAAATGCGCAGTATGTAATATTGATAACTAGTGGTTGAAATGGGAACTGCAGTCCAAATTCAAAACATTGGAGAGAGTTGGTTCTCCCACCCCACCCAAATGTAAATATTTTCAAAATATATACTGCATGTGTGTGTATTTATATATACATAATAAATAAACACAGCACACACGCAGATATATTGTAAACAAAAACTTTTATTTTGGATGCGATTAATCGCGATTAATTGTTTGACAGCACTAATAATAATATAATAAATCAGGAAACTAGATGAGGTAAAATAAACCATGTGTAAGAGTTGACTTTCTATTGATTTGTGGTGCAATAATTCTAATGATATTTCTCAAATCACAACAATCATGATCGGTAATCGCAAATTAATTTTAATTATAATTTTGATCTTCGACTTTTACGGTGGGTTGCACCAACAAGGATTAAATTAAGCAAAGTTTAGAGCTAATCAAGGATTTGTTGATCTGGGTTTTATTTTAAATCGAGTTGTGTTGCACCACTT
>NW_015505689.1:473608-487903 GCF_001515645.1 Sinocyclocheilus grahami
AATTAAACAGCAACAATGCTAATATTCCTTTTCCTCTGTCTCTGACATAAGTTGCTTTTGTCGATAAAGGAAATAAACTTGTAAAAAGGTCCACCGTCTTTATAAACCGCTAACGTACGAAGAGAGAGCGTTGATCAAACGGCTGATCAAGCAAGCAATCAAAACTTTGAGGCAGTGCATACGGATTTCATAATATTGGAAATATATTTATAGTATAAATTAATGGAGTATAGCGTATGACAAAACAATCGAGATGAGAGAAAATAACTGGCATGATTACCAGTGACTACCTCTGCTCGTGACAGTGGCGCCCTGTTCAACAGCACGTGTGGAGCGGGCGTGAGAAACAAGAGGCGCGGCCGCGATCCTGTCTTCTTTTCTTTGTCGTAAGGCGAGATGCACCGAGATAAGTGATGGATTCACATACCGGACTCGATAGCAGACGCAAGTTTACCATTGGCTGCAACGACACTCAAAATCTGCTGGCTCAGTGCGCTTTAATTTTCATTTTTATTTATAATAAACACCTCTCTGAGACCTGACGACACACCCGCTGTTTCTGTCTTTGTTCAATCAGCAACATAATTGTATCAGTAGGTGCACTTTATTTTCTTTAAACCTCCTCACCTGTAAATGTCAAATTAATCCCTAATTGAGATTTAAATCTGAGTTTAAAGTTATGGAGCAACATGATTAAAGTTAATCTATCTTAAATATAAATTAAATCCAGGATCAAGATGATGGTTTAAATGTAAACCTGTTTATTTTTTTAAACAAGGTTTAAAGTTTGGTGCAACAGAGTTATTAGATAAAACTTGATTTAATCTAGATTTTTGATTAATCCTTATTGGTGCAACCCACCCTTAGTCAACTAAAACTTGAAAAAAAGTGGATAAAGACTAAATGTATTACAATTAAAAAGAACATGGCAAAGGAAAAATACTATGTGTGACCCTGGAGCACAAAAGCGGTCTTAAAAAAATACAAAAATACACTGTATGGGTCAATTATTGATTTTTCTTTTATGCCAAAACTCATTAGGACATTAAGTAAAGATCATGGTCCATGAAGATATTTAGTAAATTTCCTACCGTAAATATATTAAAACGTAACTTTTGATTAGTAATATGCATTGCTAAGAACTTCATTTGGACAACTTTAAAGATGATTTTCACAATATTTAGATTTTTTTGCACCCTCAGATTCCAGATTTTCAAATAGTTGTATCAAATAATTGACCCTTATAACTGGTTTTGTGGTCCAGGGTCACATATATTAAAAAAAAAACAGCTGGCAAAATGAACACTACATTTAGCCAATCGGATTATTTTAGGCGAGGTGCTAGGACCAGGACTCAGCCAGGCAGTTTTGTCTGTGACTGACCTTTGCGTGTTCTGCATTGTGTGTGCGTATGCTGCAGGGGCCTGCTGATGGACGTAGCCACTAGGCCTCTGCTGCATTTGCCTAAGAGAGTCCACCATGGCTGGGTTTGTGCCAGGATGTCCCCCCTGGAAGCCCTGGTTACCGTACGAGGCAGGAACTATTCCTCCGGGCTGAGAGGGGTGCGGCTGCATCCCCATGTGTGAGCCGTACGAGGTGTAGCCCTGGGAAATATTCTGAAGAGAGAAACATGGGCTGTTATCTCCGGGTTTCAGTGAATGCTGAACAAATCAACACTGCAAATGTGCCAATACTTGCCTGTGTCGGCTGCATTGATGGATACTGTTGATTAGGTGCCACTTGTCTAATCTGCTGTCCAAGTAAATGATTATGATTCTAGATAAGTGCAAACAGAGCATTAAAAAAAACATTAATGCCTTCCATTTCCTGAAAATGATCATCCAACCTTTCTGAATTAAACATTCACAAACCACTAGGAGACAAAACAAAAACAAAAAAGCACAGATGGTGCTTGCCCATGGTAACACATCTCCATGATGGACTACATCAGTGGTTTTCAAGCCTTAAGTGCGACCCATTTTTTCCTTCGTAAACTGAGGTGACCCATATATGGAAGCTTGTTTCTACCACTGAATAAAAAAAAAATTGTCTCACAATTAACTTTTTTTTCCTAAAATGTGCGATATAAACTCGCAGTTGTTAGTTTTTAAGTGTGACCCATTTTTTCCTTCGTAAACTGAGGTGACCCATATATGGAAGCTTGTTTCTACCACTGAATAAAAAAAAAAATTGTCTCACAATTAACTTTTTTTTCCTAAAATGTGCGATATAAACTCGCAGTTGTTAGTTATAAAGTGAGAATTGCTTGTTAGAATGTTAGAACTGCGATATATAAACACGGAATTCTGAGAAATAAAGTCAGAATTATGAAATACGTATAACACCATTTTAAGAAATTAGTCTTATTCCTCAGAATTAGACTCGCAAGGTTTCTTTCAATTCTGAGAAAAGGTCAAAACTGTGAAAAACTCCAAATCTCTCACATTTCAGAATTTATATTCTAAGGGGAAAAAATTGCTATAAAGTTGCAATTCTGTGTTATAAAGTTAGAATTGTGATATAAAAACAAGTAATTCCAAGACAAAGTCAGAACTGTGAGATATAAACCTATAAAATAAGTTAAGAAAAATAGTATTTTTTCCCTCAGAACTGGACTCACAATCATGAGTTTCTCACAATTCTGAGAAAAAAAGTCAAAAAGTCAGAATTATGATATAAACTGGCAATTGCAAGAAAAAAAGTCAATTTATTTCTCGCAATTGAGGATTTATATCATGTAATTCTGAGAAAAAAAATTCAGAATTGTGAGATAAAAAGGTTGCAACTCAATTTTTTTTTATTTAGCGGATTAAATGGTCTGCCATATCCACATATTTAAACCATTTACATGCAATCAAGTCAAGCCATAATAATGCTTGATGCCAAGTCTGCGGTCCCCAGAACATCTATTTTGATGGAAGGGACCCCCAGTGGAGGGAAAAACCGCAGAAAATACACAATTCTGATTCTTCTGATAGTTCTGATTAGCACTTGGGCTGGTTTTGTTTTGCAGACCTGGCAACCCTGTTATTTTATCACCATTTGTTGTTTGCTTGTGGTATTTGAAGCAAGGTTTGGACCCGGAAATGGTGACGCATGATGTCAGACTTCTCCAAATCAAGTCAATAGTACTAAAAATGTGTGGGGCCTCTGCAGTACATGTTTGCTTGAGCAAGCACCACTCATTACAGGACGTGTAATAAAATGACAAAGCAGATGAACTATTCAGACAAAATGGAAGGCTGGAAACCATGTGTGTTTTTGGTCTGGGGTCTTGATCAGTAAAACCAGACTCACCAGTCTGACCTGTAGCTGATGACGGAGAATCTGCCCCTGAGGCATGCTCTGAGGGGGCTTGTAGCCCATCTGGAACTGCTTGTCCATTCCCATCATGTTGCCCATGCCAGCACCCGGCATATTAGCCATGCTGTAGGCGGGACGTGGAGGAATTTTGGCCATAGGACCCCTGGGACGGAAAGGGGGCTCTAAACCGGGGCCTCCTTAGGGGGGAAAAATACGGGGGGAAAAAAAGCATAAAAGACAAGTAAAAGAAAATAATAGATGATGTCCTACATGCATATCATGATGCTAAAATGACTGAAACAACTGCTTTATGAGGTTAAACAGTAGAAGAGATTAAAAGGCATGCACTGACCTGGTGGCAGAGGCTGGTTTTGGCCATACAAGTGCATTGGAGCCTGGTAGCCCCGGAAAGACATGTTTGACTGGCCCATGTTTATCAGATCAGGAGCCATGCCCGGCGTGTACTGCATGACTGGGTTGTGTGGCTTGTAGTCCTAAACCACAGGAAATTATAGAAAACTTGATTTGATGACTTTTTTTTTAAACTCCTTCGCATTCCGCCATTGACAGAATTTTCCAGCTTTGCGTGTGTTCACGGTTATACAGCAGGAGGCGCTATTCCACATCTTCTGAAAGAATATTCCCCTTGACCAGATACCAGGAAATGTGCCATATAAGTAGCCAAGTGGTCAAGTGCAAAGACCTCAAGTATGGGTATTTGGACAAGACAGTTGAACACAGAGTCAAAAACATGGGCGGAGAAGCAGGAACAAGCAATTGCATATTTAAGCAAATGCATTTGTGAAATAACATGATCATCGAACATTAAAGAGCATATAAATCAAAACTCCCTAATGTTACGGAGTAAAATGCTGACTCGGGAAGTGGTATAGGACTGTGAAGCTTTGGGGGTTTTGATGGAAGCGATCGACTCCATCTGTGGTTTAATCATCGCTTTGAATCTGATCCAGACTTAAGTCTTTTACAAAAACGTGATTTTTAAAATGTCGCTTTTCATAAAACCTGCCCACAGTGCTGATAAAAAAAAAGAATGCATGAAGCTAGAATAAGTTGTTTGTTTGTTTAAAAGCAGATGCTCTGTTCTTTTGACATATTGCATGTTCAGATATTTATAGGTCAAAGACGTTAAGATGTCCGCATCAAAAGAAATTTACAAAAGTGATTATATGTCCATAGAAAGCACATTAAATGTAAGTAAAGTGTCTACTTTTAAGGTTTCAAATAAGTTTTTTGGAGAACACAATTTTAAAATTTGGTTGAAATAATGTTAGTCACTCAGTGTAACACAATATTTATGTAAACATTCAAACAACATGCTTATTCTGACTTGTACATATTAAAATACATAAAAGAATAAGGAAGCATATGAAATTTTATTGTGTTTTGAATGAGTAAAAATTCTTACTGACAAATGGGCAAAACCTAGGATAGTGGCAATTTTTAAAAATGTACTAATTAGTATTTGGGGTGAAAGTAATTAGTCTTTTAATATGCCGTAAATGGATTTTTGTTGTAAATATGCCTGACAAGATTGTTACACTGAATGACATTTTAGTGGGTCTCTTCTGTAAATCAGGGAAAAATGTATGATATTTATTTTTTGCTCGGAAAAACAAAAACAAAATTGCTATAAAATTAAACAGAAAACTTTTTAAAAAATTTGGAGAACAACAACAACAATTTAAAGCAGTATTACACTTATTGTTTTTATGCTTAAACCCTTTTTCGTCTTTGACCCTTATACAATAAAATACTCTAAGGGACATGAACATTTTGTGAAAATGATCGAAAATGCTGGCGGTGGCTGGCAAGTTTTTTTTATTTAATTTAAATTATTTTTTATAAACACTAACAGGGAAAGAGTAAAGAAGAAAAATACTTCTAAAGGATCTAATAAAAATATACACAGGAACTTTTTTTTTCTTCTCATATGTACCTCTTGTTTATTTGCAGATGTCTGTTTCTTTTTCTTTTTCTTCTTTGCGGTGTCAGGTGCGACATTAGAGACGCTCTTCTCCGGCTTCCCTGGATCCACCTTCTTGTCCGGCTCAGGAGGCACGGGTGTGGGTGGCTCCTCCTCCTCTTGAGGCAGATTGAGGGGCGCCAGGTAGTAACTGCGCTGTTTGGGCTTTATGTGAGTGTGGTAAAGCAGGAGCCGCTGCTGCTCCTCATATTTCGTGACTTTGCGGTCGACCCGCACGGACCCAAACCAGCCCCAGGACAGCGGAGCCGAGTGCTTCAGGCCCTCGAACACATCCCAAGGAGAAATCTTCTGCTTAGTCGACACCTGAAGACCCTGTATGCCAGAAATCACAGTGCAAAGGTAAGCGAATGGGCCAGAAGCTGAGCAGTGCTACAACACTGACAAGCTGCTACGTACCTCTTTTTCGAATCCAGCAATTTTGTTGCCCTTTGTGTCAATGAGTGACCCCTGGGGCTCACAGGTGATGACGTCACGCGTCTGCTTGGGCAGAGGCAGCAACTGCCGCACTTTCTCCAAGCTCTCGGACTGACGCTCACCAAGCTCTTTCTGCAGGGCAAAGCATTTCCAGAAGATAAGTGAGTGCCACTTGCCTGTGCAAAATCGCTGTCACGATCATAAAATGTTGCTTATTACAGTTGCTGTAAGTTCTGAGGGGTTCTGTGCAGTTTTAGGTACACTACCATTTAAAAGATTTGGGGTCAGTAAGATGCTTTTGAAAGAAAGCATTCACCAAGACTGCATTTATTTGATTAAAAATACAGTAAAAACAGTAGAATATTATTGCAATTCAAAATAACTGTTTTCTATCGGAATAGATCTTAAATGCAATGCAAAGCTGAATTTCCAGCATCATTACTGCAGTCTTCAGTGTCACATGATCCTTCAGAAATCACTCGAATATGCTGATTTGCTGCTCAAGAAACATTTCTGATTATTAACCGTTGAAAAAAGTTGTGCTGCTTAAGATTTCTGTGGAAGCCATAATAAAAAAGGCAACTTATCTGAAATTATTATAAATGTCTGTTACCTTTGAGCAATTTAATGTATCTTTGCTGAATAATATGACAGCTTTTTAGTGCCACATAAACAATAAAAAAAATAATCTAACATTACGAGATTAAAGTCGTAACATTTTGAGAATAAGATCTTAATACTTTAAGAAAGTCATAGCAATATGAATCTAAAGTAGTAACATTTTAAGAAAACAGACTTTGAGAATAATGTAATATTTTGAGAATAAAGTCATTATTATGGGATTAAAGTCATAACATTTTAAGAATAAAGTCAGCATTATGAGAATAAAGTCATAATATTTTGAGAATAATGTTGGAATATTTTAAAAATAACGTCATAGCATTATGTGATTAAATGTGTAGTACTTTAAGAATAAAGTTATAACATTTTAAGAATAAAGTCATAGCATTATGAGATTAAAATCATAGTACTTTGAGGATAGTCATAGCAATACAAGATTAACCACCATAATATTTTAAGTATAAAGTAGAATATTGTGTGAATAGTTAATTTATGTGACATTTGCACCACCTACTCCACAAAAAAATGTCTGTAATGTCCAACCTTTCATTCTTCACATGTATTTAACATTAAAAACAGGAATAAAAACAAAGGTTAAACTCGTTAACTTAAGTTACATTGTTGTCTTTTGCTGAGGTATATAACGTTACGTGACTATTCATATGCTGTTTTATAGACATATAAATGACATAGACATCTTCATGTGCATTAATTATTAATAGCACACCAGCCACCCACTATTCGCAATAAGCTTTGCACTTTAATATAACACAAAGTCTCAGCTTTCAAATTCTCTGCGCTCCTTACTGACTTGACTAAGTAAAGCCCATTCCGGCTTTCTAAGCAGTGTCAGTATGTCTCAGTCTCACCCGGAGCTTCTTGACCAGGTTCATGTAGGCCCTCTTATTCTCCTCCATGCTGCCCTGAGAGATGCTGGACATGTCAGCCGCCAGAGTGCCGTTAATCAACACGCTCAGCATGTCTAACACCGTAGTGAAGAGCTCACTAATGGAAAACGACAAACATCATTCAAATTAGACAGAATGGCAAAGGCTGACCAGAGACTGAATGAGGGGTGTGTCAGATCTCACTTGTTAGACTGCATGTCCACTGTGCCACTGCTGATGATGTCCAGCAGAAGCACCGCCCACTCCGTCGTCTGCTGTGTACTTCGCTGCACCGTATCAAACATCCCACCCACCTATAGACCACGTGACACAAAATAACAAATGAGCTCAGTGCAGTTTAACCACATCTTGGAAGGGTTGGGTATCATTTGAATTTTATTGATTCCGATTCTTATCAATTCCTAGTTTCGATTCCAATAAGATAAAAAAATCCCCCCAAAAAAAATGAAGTCAAATATTTATTCTGCGTCTTTTTTGCAAAGCATTCTGTTGCAGCTGAATAACATGAGCAAACACCAGCAGCCTACAGAACACTTACAAGAGGAACTTGTGCCTATGCTTTTAACAAAATATCACAGCAAAAACAACTAGACTTGTATACATTTCAAATATTCGAGTGTCAAAGACAAGTAAACAGTCAGTAATAAAATAGGAACGAACAAATCAATTAGCATTAGCACAAATAAATACAACTGAACCAAATGTCAGGTACAGAAACTGTAATTAAAAGCTTAAAGTATAGTTTTCTTTTCATAAATAAAATCTAGATTAATTGAAGTTATTAAAGGTATTCAGTCAAGATCAATGAATGATTTTCTTTTGTTCTTTGATTAACGTTATTGACAGGCAGCGCGTTTATTAGGCTGCCGTCTCTTTAACACCGAACGCACACAGATCTGAAAATACTGCAGAAGGGAGTTTTCTTGCTCATCTGTTTACGTTCACTTAAGACAAAAACGGCTGTGTTTATGATGATGTACTGACGTAGTTTTCTGCATACTGGTCGATAAATATGAAAGAAGTCCTATTGAGTCAGTGGAAATGCACAGAACGATTCGAGAACGGACACAAACCGGGAACGCTGCACGCAAACAAGGCGCAAGTTCTTTCCGTTCCTGCACTTTAAATCACATTTAAATGCGAATGCAGGAATCGTTAAGCAGAATCGAAATGCACACGTCTTATCGAGTACCCAGTTCTTGGAAATTTCTAAAATGGAACCGGTTTTCGATACCCAACCCTACATCTCGGTGACTTTCGTTTGTCTTTTAGGCAGAGTTTAACCCTTAGGCACACAATACAAGGAAATGAGATTGAAGAGAGCAGATCAACACACAGATTGTACTTGTTTGGTCAGCCTGAAGGCAGATGATGTATGAGAGAAAGAGATAACGGTTGCGCACCAGATTGAGTCGCAGCTTCAAGGCCTCGTGCATCATCTGCTTGGCCTTGCAGTCGTCCTGGTACTGGTCCTCACGCCAGTTAGTCACAATCTGATAGGATAGGAATACATCACATCAGTCCACAGAGATGAGAAGCATTGACTGACAGTGACACGGTGTGTGTTGATGAGGTACCTGCTGGACTTGGCTGTAGAGGGAAGTCAGGAGACCCTCCCTCTGCTCGTCTTGTCCTTTGAGACACGTCAGCACCAGAGAGAGGAAGGGCTGCTGGCTCAGGAGAGACATACTGAAAGAGAAAAGAAAACAAAGTAAATGGTCATTCTTGTTAGCACAGTCACACTTGTTAATTACGGTGATAAGCACAAAACAAAAGGCATGCACAAATCGTTTTTTTAAGCTTAAACTCATAAGCTGATGAGACACGTGGCAACTTTTTGAGCAATTTTGCCAGGCAACTTTTTTTAAGCAATATTTTTTGGGCACTATCCCATTGAGAATGGGTAACAAATTTCTAACTGGATACTTTAGATCGATCATGGGCCCTGTGTCTCACCTGGTTGCCCGTTGACAGCAACACCGCCTAAATTTGCCCGGCAACAATCAGCCTTATTGTTAAGTGCTACAAAATATTCATAAGTTATTTAGAATCAAACCTACACTAATATTCACAAGTTTGGGGTCAGTAAGAGATTTAGTGAAACCTTATGTTTCTAGAGGTATTCAAAAGAGGTAAAAACATGTATTTTAATTATTAGAATTGTTATTTAAAGTACACATAATTGTTGTTTACCTCATTTGAATACCTATATTATACTATGTTATATTTTTTATATATGTGTGTGATTAAGTATAGTAGTATGATTGTAAAGACATTTATAATGTTCATCAAAGATACTATAACTAAATCACAGTTCAATATTAAGCAGCACAACTGCTTTTCAAATTGATAAGAAATCAGCATTTTAGAATGATTTCTGAAGGATCACGTGACACTGATGCTGAAAATTCTGCTTTTCATCACAAGAATAAATTACATTTTAAAATATATATTTTTTAATTGTAATATTTCAAAATATTACTGTATCTTTGATCAAATAAATGCAGCCTTAGTGAGCATAAGAGATAAATACAGCAAGTCACAAGCTTTTGAATGGTAGTGAATATTTTACAATGCATTGTGTGTGTGACAGGACAGGGCTGCCTCACAGAGGACAGTATACTTTTGTTGCTTACTATTTAGAACCAACTTCGTTTCAAAAAACTAGTGAGCAGCATATCTAGTCAACATGTTTAGGTACATTTGAGGCGCTAAACATCAAGAGAAAAGCAACAGTGTAAATGCTGCTGCAGCTTAAAAGTCTAGTACCTTTTTTGTTTCTGCCGATCTCTTTCTTTCCTTGAGGAGGGTCCCAGGTGCTGTCCCTTCTCCAGCTCTTCACCGGCGGCCTTCAACACGTGACCCTGCACTGAGGTGGGCAGCCTACCAATCAGAGGGGCCACTAACCAGACCCCTGAACGCTCGGAGGAACTGGAGGAAACACAACAATAACAACAGTATTTGAGATATTAAGCAGCACAACTGCTTTTCAAATTGATAAGAAATCAGCATTTTAGAATGATTTCTGAAGGATCACGTGACACTGATGCTGAAAATTCTGCTTTTCATCACAAGAATAAATTACATTTTAAAATATATGAAAAATATATATATTTTTTTAATTGTAATAATATTTCAAAATATCTTTGATCAAATAAATGCAGCCTTAGTGCGCATAAGAGATAAATACAGCAAGTCACAAGCTTTTGAATGGTAGTGAATATTTTACAATGCATTGTGTGTGTGACAGGACAGGGCTGCCCCTCAGAGGGCAGTATACTTTTGTTGCTTACTGTTTAGAACCAACTTCGTTTCAAAAAACTAGTGAGCAGCATATCTAGTCAACATGTTTAGGTACATTTGAGGCGCTAAACATCAAGAGAAAAGCAACAGTGTAAATGCTGCTGCAGCTTAAAAGTCTAGTACCTTTTTTGTTTCTGCCGATCTCTTTCTTTCCTTGAGGAGGGTCCCAGGTGCTGTCCCTTCTCCAGCTCTTCACCGGCGGCCTTCAACACGTGACCCTGCACTGAGGTGGGCAGCCTACCAATCAGAGGGGCCACTAACCAGACCCCTGAACGCTCGGAGGAACTGGAGGAAACACAACAATAACAACAGTATTTGAGAAACACGCAGGGCACCGCTCTCTTCTTACAGCATAGACACATTGATAGGACGTCAATGTTGGTGTTGGTGATTGGTGTTGTTTGAAGAAGAGAAGGCCGGTCCATCAATTCCATCAAGCTGAAAGTAAATAAAAGCACAGATCAATGATTGGGGTCACCGACCTGAGCACAGGTTTGAGTTTGCTGGCACTGTTGCTATTGGAGACGGAGCTGCCAGAAACCACAGAGCCATTCCAGGTGGGGTTACTAGAGTTCATCTCAGCAGACTTCTGGAAAACCTCAATGGTGGCCTTGGCTATGTTCTCCAGGAGAGAATACAGCTCCTGCAAAGAGTGGGTTCAGCTGTGCAAATCTTAAAGAAAAGAAGAGAAATCATCAAGCGGAGATGAACTCAGCAAACACGCTTCGGCTTACGTTATTCGAGCTTTGCTTGATCATGAGCTGCAGCTCGAGAGAGGACTGTCTCATGGTCCACTGGTCCATGTTCTGTAAGCAGAAAAACAGACAGAATATGGAAAGAATGCTTTTAAAGCAATCAAAGCAGAGCTTAAGAGCCCCAGCTGGATGTTACTTGCGAGGGGCCCCATCTTCACAGTCTATGAAGATGAAAACCAATCCAGAATAATGAGCTGCTGTGAGACCCACACAAATCATTAATGACTTAAAGGCTAAAGGGTGTGAAATGAATAATTAAGCTCGGGGAAATGACTGTCTGTTCATCCTCTGCTGCTCTTCCATCGCTAACAGCGATGTCTAAAACACCCTTCATGTGCGCAGGCCTGGTCTACTGGGTTTTAAAGCTGAAATGTATATGTTCTGCACTGAGAGCATCACCAAATGGAACTGCACAAGTCAATGACGGTTTTCAAACAGGTTTTCAGAACACTTCTCCCTAAATGTGTATAAATATAGTATATTGCAGTGTTTTCCCAGAATTCTGTGTGACTATGGTGGGTGGACACCAAACCATCTAAAAGTTAGAAAATCCCTTATCAGTTTGTTTGCAGTGCTTTAAAGTGGACTAAAAACCTATTTTTTTGTTGTGACAGTGTCAGTCCACATCTCATTCACACTGGTATTTTTAGGAAGCCAAACCAGTTAAATATAATAATAAAATTACATTAAATATCACATGCAGAGATGGAGTTTTCTGCATTTACTGTGAACCGAGCTGCTCTGAGACACATTAAAATATATAGCCTAATTAATTTGATTTTTTAACGCCATGTTAACATCAAGGCTATTTTCACGGCGATATCTGAATAAATTATACAAGGTATACAATTAACAAAAGGTTCTAAAAGACATTTCAGATGTACACTAGACGAAAATTCTAAAATACATTCAAGGTGATACATTTTTAAATATATCAGTTAGACACACCTCTGAATAAAACCGTTGTCTATTTACATTAAAAACCGTACAATCCAATTAAATATGTTTCACAGTCATTTTAGTTTGGCAGCCTAATGAATTAAATGATAGATACTTTGCCAAAGCAACAGCGCTAAACACAATGTTAGAGGTCTTTTGTTATTATACTGGTTCAGTATGAAACTGTGGTGGGACAGATTAGGCCATATGTTGATTGACTGATTTTTTTTTTTTAGATCAGTGCTTGTTCTGGTTGATCATGTGATCTCCTAAATCATCATGTGATTTCTTAAACCAGGATGGCTCCTAGTTCCAACATTGTTAACTTGGCATTGAAAATGTGTGCATACTCTACTTTTTGGGGCAGATTAGGCCGCCATGGTCTAGGTAATTAAAGGTAAACATTGTACAACTTAAATAATTAAAGTAATATTTCAATTTATTTAAACTAATAGTTTAGATGTAATGTGAAAATCTAAAAATTCACTCTATACTACTATAAAAAGCTCCGTCAGCTCAGGAGCAGATGTTCTGATGGGGTCATGTGAGAGCGTGTGACCTGCAGGATGCGTTTGATGCGCTGTCTCTGAGGATTCTCGCCCTCCTCGCTGTCTAGCTGCCTGTGTGGGTAACAGATGAGCTGCAGCAAGCGCTGAGCCTGGATGTTCACCAGCACTGGGTCCTGCAGAGCACTGCTGTCCTCCGACAGAGACTTTAGACACCGCTCACCCACCCACTCCTGAACCAGAGAGAAAATACAGCTAAATTAAATCTTAAGCGAAGAAAAGAGTTACATTTTTCAACTGGAAGGGAGCAGTGTGCTGCTGATCTTGATCACTTTTAGAGTCTGGCAGAAACAATTTTGGGTAATAGTGAGGGCACAGGTGAAGCATTTTCTCATTTTTAAGCCAGTGTTTAGGACGTCACTCAAAAATGTGTTTCTATCTTCACAACTTTAGTCTATACTGATATTACAATATGGATTATAACCGCTAAAATTCCTCCAAGGATGAGAATATGATCCTCTTAAAACCCTCACCTGTTGGCAGATGCTCTTCAGCACATACTTGGCGTAAACCACCAGACTGGCCGTTTCAATCGAGACATTACGTCCTCCGGATTTCTTGGACCCCATGTCATCCTCTCCGATGTCGTCCAACCCAGCAGAGTGGGAGAAGCCTGAACCCTTCAGCTCAGCGTCTCCTGGAGAAATAAACACAAAGTCACAGTTTTTAAGGGACCAATCAATTCTGAATGCATAAACTGCCAGCTGGGTCCCATTAGCTCCATCTCCCACTACAACTGGCTTTCTTCTCTTTTACTAAATCATTTCATGCCTTTTCTGGTCTTCTTGTGTTGTTTTCCAATTACTGGATTAGTTAAAACTTCTGTATGATCATCAAGACATTTTAATGGAATAGTTCACTGAAAAATGTAAATTTGATGAAAACTTACTCATCCTCAGGGGATTCAAGATGAGTTTGTTTCTTCATCAGATTTGGAGAAATGTAGCATTGCATCACTTGCTCACCAGTGGATGCTCTGCAGTGAATGGGTGCCGTCAAAATGAGAGTCCAAACAGCTGATAAAAACATCACAATAATCCACACCACTCCAATCCATCAGTTAACATCTTGTAAAGCTGCATTTGTAGGAAACAAACCCATCATTAAGACATTCTAACATTTAACTGTCGCTTTTGGCCAAAATACCAGTCCAACATCCATAATAAAACTTTCTCCAGGGAAAAAGTCCATACCTTGTTGTCCTCTCACATCAAAATCCAATCACATTTGTTTAGGACTGTTTTTTTTGCTTATAATCAGTGCATATTTCTCTCCTGGCTCAGATGAGACAACATTTTCACTGGAGAAAGCAGTATTATTGATTATGGACTTGATGGAAACAACAGTTTGAAGTTACAAAAGTTTTTGCTTCACGAGTCGTTAACTGATGGACTGGAGTGCTGTGGATTACTTGTGGATTATTGTGATGCTTTTATCAGCTGTTTGGCCTCTCATTCTGACGGCACCCATTCACTGCAGAG
>NW_015505689.1:489515-501673 GCF_001515645.1 Sinocyclocheilus grahami
AGGACAGATTATGGTTTGGGAAACACTGTAATGTTTAAGGAAATATTTTAATTCATCTTAACTTAATGGTTTCGATGTGATGTGAAAATCTAAAATTATACTCTCTACTACTATTAAAAGCTCAGTCAACTCAGGAGCAGATGATGGGGTCATGTGAGAGCGTGTGACCTGCAGGATGCGTTTGATGCGCTGTCTCTGAGGATTCTCGCCCTCCTCGCTGTCTAGCTGCCTGTGTGGGTAACAGATGAGCTGCAGCAAGCGCTGAGCCTGGATGTTCACCAGCACTGGGTCCTGCAGAGCACTGCTGTCCTCCGACAGAGACTTTAGACACCGCTCACCCACCCACTCCTGAACCAGAGAGAAAATACAGCTAAATTAAATCTTAAGCGAAGAAAAGAGTTACATTTTTCAACTGGAAGGGAGCAGTGTGCTGCTGATCTTGATCACTTTTAGAGTCTGGCAGAAACAATTTTGGGTAATAGTGAGGGCACAGGTGAAGCATTTTCTCATTTTTAAGCCAGTGTTTAGGACGTCACTCAAAAATGTGTTTCTATCTTCACAACTTTAGTCTATACTGATATTACAATATGGATTATAACCGCTAAAATTCCTCCAAGGATGAGAATATGATCCTCTTAAAACCCTCACCTGTTGGCAGATGCTCTTCAGCACATACTTGGCGTAAACCACCAGACTGGCCGTTTCAATCGAGACATTACGTCCTCCGGATTTCTTGGACCCCATGTCATCCTCTCCGATGTCGTCCAACCCAGCAGAGTGGGAGAAGCCTGAACCCTTCAGCTCAGCGTCTCCTGGAGAAATAAACACAAAGTCACAGTTTTTAAGGGACCAATCAATTCTGAATGCATAAACTGCCAGCTGGGTCCCATTAGCTCCATCTCCCACTACAACTGGCTTTCTTCTCTTTTACTAAATCATTTCATGCCTTTTCTGGTCTTCTTGTGTTGTTTTCCAATTACTGGATTAGTTAAAACTTCTGTATGATCATCAAGACATTTTAATGGAATAGTTCACTGAAAAATGTAAATTTGATGAAAACTTACTCATCCTCAGGGGATTCAAGATGAGTTTGTTTCTTCATCAGATTTGGAGAAATGTAGCATTGCATCACTTGCTCACCAGTGGATGCTCTGCAGTGAATGGGTGCCGTCAAAATGAGAGTCCAAACAGCTGATAAAAACATCACAATAATCCACACCACTCCAATCCATCAGTTAACATCTTGTAAAGCTGCATTTGTAGGAAACAAACCCATCATTAAGACATTCTAACATTTAACTGTCGCTTTTGGCCAAAATACCAGTCCAACATCCATAATAAAACTTTCTCCAGGGAAAAAGTCCATACCTTGTTGTCCTCTCACATCAAAATCCAATCACATTTGTTTAGGACTGTTTTTTTGCTTATAATCAGTGCATATTTCTCTCCTGGCTCAGATGAGACAACATTTTCACTGGAGAAAGCAGTATTATTGATTATGGACTTGATGGAAACAACAGTTTGAAGTTACAAAAGTTTTTGCTTCACGAGTCGTTAACTGATGGACTGGAGTGGTGTGGATTATTGTGATGCTTTTATCAGCTGTTTGGCCTCTCATTCTGACGGCACCCATTCACTGCAGAGCATCCACTGGTGAGCAAGTGATGCAATGCTACATTTCTCCAAATCTGATGAAGATACAAACTCATCTACATCTTGGATGGCCTGAGAGTGAGCACATTTTTTATTTTTTAGCAAATTTTTATTTTTGGGTGAACTATTTCTTTAATCACCTGTTTGACTGGCTAAAATGTGAATACACAACAGAAAAGTACCCAAAGTCTCACCCAGCATGAAAACAGCCTTTAACACGGCAAACACGGCTCCCACCACTATGCTGTTCTGAGAAGCAGCCAACAGGTGTCGGTCGCAGGACGATCTGATGCCCACTGTGGATTTGTCTGAGGACAGAAATATTATTCTCAGGTGTATAGTTACTGTCTAGAGTTGTTCAGGTGGGATGTGTAAAAGAGAGTTTGATTTACTTTATTTGGAGGGAGCTGTTACCTGATTTGGTGCCGTCTTGAGGACAGGGGTTGCGCTGTGGGGTTCTGAACAGATGAAGCAGGATCCTACATGTCAGTCTGGCTCCAGGTTCAGAATCCTGCTCACTACAGGCTGAACACACACACACACGAACATGTCACAACCAGCGTCTTCCATAAAAAGCTACTGGCCTCAGAATATGATCCCATCATTTCTGGCTCACAGCTGCGTGAACGCAGTACAAACAGAATGAGCCGATCACAATCCTGTATCCTGCCAGACAGACAGACCCCCTGTGACTCAAACGAGCAGGATAAATAAACAGCCGGGCAAAAGAATCCTCTGAAGTTCCCAGAAGGATCTTCAGACTTGATTTAAGGTGTTGGTTCAACCAAACACAAACACATTGTCATGAATTGTCTCATGTTGTTCCAAACCGAAGGACACAAATGTGAGCCTGGAGCACAAAAGCAGTCATAAGCCGCTGGGGTATATTTGTAGCAATAGCCAACAATACATTGTATGGGTCAAAATAATCTATATTTCTTTTATGCCAAAAATCATTAGGATATTAAGTAAAGATCATGTTCCTTGAAGATATTTTGTAAATTTCCTACTGTAAATATATTAAATCTTAATTTTTGATTAGTAATATGCATTGCTAAGAACTTCATTTGGACAACTTTAAAGATGATTTTTCTCAATATTTAGATTTTTTTGCACCCTCAGATTCCAGATTTTCAAATAGTTGTATCTCGGCCAACCATACATCAATGGAAAGCTTATTTATTCAGCTTTCAGATGATGTATAAATCTCAATTTCGAAAAAATTGACCCTTATGACTGGTTTTGTGGTCCAGGGTCACAAATGTTGAAAAATGTACACAGAAGGTAGACAGATAGAGCTAATCAAATACAGTAAATGGAACCTCAAACATGTTTGTGATGAGAACAAACCTCTTTGGTTCGAGCATGTCAAGCAAGTTAGAGCTCATCAAAAATGATAAATGGAAGCTCAATGTGTGCGTGTGCTGATTAATGTTTATATGTGAATAAAAGACTAGCCTAAATTAAATCGGTTCATCATATAAAGTGATTCACATGGAATCCTCTCACAATGTCTTTATTAATTTTTTCAAATTTTGGTTGCATAAACATTCGATGGTTGGACAAAAATGATTTGAGAATATTAAAACTACATTTGTGTTTGAAAGATGTATACAAGTCTTATGGTTTGAAATGACGTGAGGGAGAGTGAATGAATTGAGTAAATGAGTAAAATATTTTATTTTTATTTTAAATTCTTGCACATGGTTATCGGATGGTTTCAGAAGACTTGAAAGGTAGCGCATAAGTTATATGGACTATTTTTATGAATTTTGCCAATTTTGAAGTTCAGCAGCTCCATTGTGAGAACAAGTTTGGAATGATATGAGGGTTGAGTAAACAATGAAAATTTAAATTCAAATTAATTTTTTTTTTTAAACAAATAACAGGAACACAAGAGTTAACGTGATTGCAAGGTGTGCGTTAGAGCTCATCAAAAATGATAAATGAAAGCTCAATGTGTGCGTGTGCTGATTAATGTTTATATGTGAATAAAAGACTAGCCTAAATTAAATCGGTTCATCATATAAAGTGATTCACATGGAATCCTCTCACAATGTCTTTATTAATTTTTTCAAATTTTGGTTGCATAAACATTCGATGGTTGGACAAAAATTATTTGAGAATATTAAAACTACATTTGTGTTTGAAAGATGTATACAAGTCTTATGGTTTGAAATGACGTGAGGGAGAGTGAATGAATTGAGTAAATGAGTAAAATATTTTATTTTTATTTTAAATTCTTGCACATGGTTATCGGATGGTTTCAGAAGACTTGAAAGGTAGCGCATAAGTTATATGGACTATTTTTATGAATTTTGCCAATTTTGAAGTTCAGCAGCTCCATTGTGAGAACAAGTTTGGAATGATATGAGGGTTGAGTAAACAATGAAAATTTAAATTCAAATTAATTTTTTTTTTTAAACAAATAACAGGAACACAAGAGTTAACGTGATTGCAAGGTGTGCAAGACAAGGTGTGATTGCAATATTTCAATGAGATTATTAAACTATAATTTGCTTTAGATGAACCCTTGAATGGAACAGAATCCCACCAGAATATAAAAAAGTTATTGTGGATTCTCTCTTAAAAAAAAAAGGTTGTCGTCAAATCAAAACTGTGAACATTTATAGGGAGTTTAGAGTTTAAATTTGGCATTTATGTATTGATTTCTTGGTAACACTTGGTAAGGCCATTATGTACAATGCATTCTAAAAGTATTCATAATGCAGCTTGTAATGCATTATATATTTTCAGAAATAATTGTAACCAAAGTTAAAATGCATTATAATATTTGAATGTTTGACTGCCATGCATTTTAATGTATTATCCTTTCTAACAACGAATAGCTAAATGTTATAATGTATTGTAATATTATAATGTAAACAACTTTGGTTACAATTATTCATGAGATCATACAACATATTACAAGGTGCATTACAAGGCATAATTAATGCATTAAAACTACTTTTATAATGCATTGCATACAAAGCATTATATAGCGATTTTTTTTCAACATCAACCTGCCCAGGGACTACAGATGAAAAAGATCCACCCTGTCTAAATCTGTCACATTTTATAATGACTTTATATATTACTAATGTGCATTGTCCCTGATTAAATAAACACATTTTTAAAAAGAGGTCGAGAAAGGAATATAACTGTATTAATGACATAGTATTTCTCTGAACTCTCTTAGGCAACTGTGAAAATGTAACGACTGCACCTCCAAGAGTGAGGTATGCAGTGACTGTGTCTGTATGGCAGGAATACTGTGGGACATCAACTGAAAGAGCCATACCTGCATTCAGGAGGGAGGGAATGGCCACACAGCGCACCAAATCCTCCAGTAACAAACACTGCCGAGCTATCAGGATGGCAACGAATGTCGCCAGCGAGTCATGGAAAGACAGATCACTCACCTGCCAAAGAGGAAACATTCAATTACCACCAGGAACATCTAGTACAGCTACCCTATTTAAAGGGATAGTTCACCCCAAAATAAAAATTAGCTGTTAATTTAGTCACTCTCAGGCCATCCAAGACGGTAAAGAAGATTCTTAGCTGAAACTGTGGTCCTTGGTGATTCATAAAATGCAAGTCAACAGCTACCTGTCTTTGGGAATTAAAAAATAAATAAATAAAAGGCAATCCGTGGCTCCTGGCGATATATTGAGTTCTTATGAAGTGAAATGATTGGTCTGTGCAAGAAACTGAACATCATTTACAACATCATTACCTGTAATCCTGAGACTCAGACAAACAGGGAAATCTGATTCTTTTACGCAAACTGTTTTTTTGGACAGTTCGTTTCAATGAACTTTGTTCAATTCACTAGTTCGTTTATGTAACCACACAATGACGTAACGTATATGCAATAATATATGACCCGTGCTGGCAAAACGAGTCGGACTGCGCACGGTCTAATTTTGAGCTACAGGCAAAAGAAATGAAAAATTTCACTTTTGGTTGAATTTGAGGTTTTCACAAAAATGAGTTCATTAAGCCCTCTTCTAGCAAATCCTATGCTCCAAATAGTAACTAAACATTAAAATGATTTTTATTTGTACGTTTTCTGAGAGGAGTACCTTTTTGGACAGTTCGTTTCAATGAACTTTGTT
Source organism: Sinocyclocheilus grahami (assembly GCF_001515645.1). Taxonomy (NCBI): domain Eukaryota; kingdom Metazoa; phylum Chordata; class Actinopteri; order Cypriniformes; family Cyprinidae; genus Sinocyclocheilus; species Sinocyclocheilus grahami. The sequence continues at coordinate 495,290 of NW_015505689.1, forward strand.
CAAATCACTAGTTCGTTTATGTAACCACACAATGACGTAACGTATATGCAATAATATATGACCCGTGCTGGCAAAACGAGTCGGACTGCGCACGGTCTAATTTTGAGCTACAGGCAAAAGAAATGAAAAATTTCACTTTTGGTCGAATTTGAGGTTTTCACAAAAATGAGTTCATTAAGCCCTCTTCTAGCAAATCCTATGCTCCAAATAGTAACTAAACATTAAAATGATTTTTATTTGTACGTTTTCTGAGAGGAGTACCTTTTTCTCTGCTCACTTCTGGACGTCTTCTGCTGCTTCTCACCACAAGTTGTAGGTCTGTTGTTGCAAAGCGCAGCATTTCAGCTTTGCAAATTATATTCATATCGAATTCTCGATGACATGAGTCCAAACCATTGAAATATGATTTTCAAACCCATGCTGATGAAAACAAAACGATCGTGCTGACTGACATTTGCAAAGCGTGTGCATAAGACGCGATCTCCCTAAAGTACATTATTGCAAAATATGCCTTGGCGAGATCCACACAAACATAATCTGTTAGGTCTTACATGAACGTTTCGCTAATGGTTGGGGAAAAATCCGATGTGTAACATATTAGATCCATGCATTACAGTAGGTCTTAATATACATCTGTCTCAATGTTAATCATACATTAAAAGAAAAGACAGAATCACTCGCTGCTCTTGATTAAACTACTGTTTATTTGCATCTTTGTTCTTATTTTTAATAACAAAGATAAAATCAAAAATAGCTATATTGTGAATAATAATATAGTAATTCTTAAGAAAAGAATCAGAGGAAAATATGCAATCTTGTCAAAGCATATCGATTTTTCTCTAAATCAACTCTGCTGACTCTATTGCATTCAAACGGCTGTAACTCAGTCATTTTTTTGTCCGATTCCAACATTAAGTCATACATCATTTTGAAGGTATTATTAATGGAGAATGTGAAAATAAAAATAACTCATTTTTGAAAATGTGCTCATTCCGACTCATTTTGCCAGCACGTGTCACATATTATTAAAGCACCCAATAATGGTGTGAAATGTGGATGTTTAACAAGTCTGAAGCAAATAAGTGAATAAACAAATCTGAATGAGTTCATTCATCACCGGATCAGATATGCTGCTATTTCAGCTCATTTCCAGTCAGAGTGAGTTTTGATTGAGTAACTTGTAGATCTGTGCTGCTGGAGAACTGTTTCAGACGCTTCAGATTGATTTGGAGAACTGATTCAACTCGTTCACCAAAAAGAACCAGTTCAAAAGAATAATTTGTTCATGAACCAAACATCACTCCAGACCGTTTGCCCGAGGCTCTGGATTACAGGTAATAATGTTGTAAATAATGTTCAGTTTCTTGCACAGACCGATCGTTTCGCTTCATAAGACCTCAATATATCATCAGGAGCCACATGTATTCATTTTTTGTTCCTTGATATACTTTTTTCTCTCAAAAATTGGTAGCTGCTGACTTGCATTTTATTAATCGCCAAGGACCAGGTTTCAGCTAAAAAACTTCTTTACTGTTATACTGAAGAAAAAAAGTCACCTAAATCTGGGATGGCCTGAGGGTGAGTAAATTGACAGCAATTTTTCATTTTTGGGTGAACTATCCCTTTAAGACCCCTACACATTTCACCAATCATCCATTGACTTGAGAAACATCTAGTTAACAAGAGCAACTACTAGGCATTTAGTGGTAACCTTGATAATGGAGTATTTTCATAGACCAGTAAAAAAAAAATTGAAACATGTTTAAGTCAGCACAAATAATAGTTAAAATGAGATCACATGGCTACAACGGATTAGCCGTCAAAGCAACAGATGAAAGCCGACTCACATCAACGTTGCAGAGCAGATCGTTGAAGCCACAGTTGCCGTTGTTGGAAGAGCAGCAGAGAGCCTTGAGCACTCCCAACCACTCAGCGCTGAGAGAGCGACAGTACGCCGTCAGCTCCGCGCACAGGATCCCGATATCATTCACCCTGAAACAAACCACACAGCATTTGCTAACCGCAGGAGAGCAGGCGCAGCTACAGATGCCATGCAGCTGTTCTGCTATTACTGAAGATGCTTACGGAGAATAATGCGACAGGACCCAGGGCAGTGTTTATGTAAATCATCTCAGTCATTTTTATGATAGCAGCACATTTTAATGATTTAAAGTTTCTTTTTTATTTGGCCATGAAGTTTACTAAAGTCTAAATAGACAATTTTTGTCTTGAAGTGTTAAAAACAGATGTTACTCTATTCTTCAATTTAAACTTTGGTAGTAAAATGGTATAAAAAAAAAAATAGTTTTTTTGTTAATAGCTACCATAAACTGCTTACAGGCTAAGTAACTGGAATATTTTACCTATTGATTATTACTGCTTAACTGATAATTATTAACTGAACACTGGTCTGTTTTCTCATATTGCGGTTTTAAAAAAAAATTAAAGGCTTATTTTTCAAAACCAGTATTATAATATTATATAATTTATAATATATTCACTTATAATGCAACATAATATTTATATATTATATAATATTTAATAAATATGATTTAAATACTACTTTCTATTAATATTCTGAATTCACTTTTATTTGTAGTTATTTAGATTAATATAGTTATACTATTATGTTTGTATTTTCAATTTTCTTTTTAGTTTGCTTAATGCGCTTTTGTCAATCTTATTGTTTTTTAATATTACTATTTGGGTTTAATTTATTTTTAAGTTTTATTTTCAGCTTGTTTTTTTTCATCTAACACTTACATATTATTTCAGCTTTTTTTCCCCCAATTATAAAATGTTTGTAATCATAAATCAACCGAATCAGACGCCCACCTCTCGGGATCCCGGTGGTCCACACACACATCCATAAGCACGTTACACACGAAGCTGTATCGGTTGGCTGGGCTGTCATTGAGGATCTTTCCCACCATGGAGTGGTTGAGGTTGTGTGCGGTAGGATTAGCGATAGCGTCGATCATGAACACCTGATCCCACAGCATGTTGGAGTCTGATGGGTCGATGTTATAGTAGATGGAATTCTTCACCTTTGAGCAGAACTCACTGTGGGAATTCACACAAAACCAGACACCATTAGAGATCAGGAATATGGGGAAATACTTACAAAGCAGCATGGATTCGTTGCTCTCACCTGAAAATCTCCCCAAACTTGCTCTTCAGGTGACTGCAGGAGGTATAGAGGTCGTAGAGATAGGCCAGGATACAGCGTTCGGCTGAGGAACAGTCTGCAGGGTTCACGCCAGACTTGACTACAATCCGCAGCCTGCCAAGAATGATACGAGATATTCATTACTGTCCAAATAGCTTAAAGGAGAAGTTCACTTCCAGAATAAAAATGTCCTGATCATTTACTCGCCCCCATGTCATCCAAGATGTTCACGTCTTTCTTTCTTCCGTCACAAAGAAATTAAGGTTTTTGAGGAAAACATTCTCTATATAGTGGACTTCTATGGTGGTCAATGTTTTGAAGGTCCCAATTGCAGTCAATGCAGCTTCAAAGGGCTCTACATGATCCCAGCTGAGGAATAAGGGTCTTATCTAGCGAAACGATCGGTCATTTTCTTAAAAAATATACATTTATACACTTTTTAACCTCAAATGCTCGGCTTGTTCTAGCTCTGCAATGTGCGTCTTCACACATTACGTAATCCTGTTGGAAAGGTTACGCGCAGTTAGTTCTTCGTCAGTGTTCTTGTTAAAAACTCCATCTCATTTTGTCCTCCAACTTTAAAGTTCTCCGACATCGCCGTTTTACCATTTTTGTAAAGGGCATTTTTTTTGCATGTTGTAAACACGTGACCTTTCCAACATCACCTGATAAAGACGCACATCGCAGAGCTAATGCTAGCCGAGCATTTGTGGTTAAAAAAAGTGTATAAATATATATTTTTAAGAAAATGACCAATTGTTTCGCTAGATAAGACCCTTATTCCTCGTCTGGGATCGTGTAGAGCTCTTTGAAGCTGCATTGACTGCAATTTGGACCTTCAAATAGTTGACCTCCATAGAAGTCCACTATATAGAGAAAAATCCTGGAATGTTTCCCCCAAAAACCTTAATATCTTTGTGACTGAATAAAGAAAGACATCTTGGATGACATTGGGAGTAAATTATCAGAAAATGTTTATTCTGGAAGTGAACTTATCCTTTAATGTCATTCCAAAAAAAAATATGTGACAGCACTATCCTATCGAGTGGTGGACATGAATATGACGTACCCATCGAAGACCTGTGCGGTCTGGTCAGGGTTGAGGATGAGGCAGGAATGGTATCTCCGCAAAACGGCCACAATGCACAGACAGAGACCTGTAGTGTAACTGCCAGCCAGATTGGAGGACTTCAGCAGGAGTTCTGCTTCCACCAGACTCAACTCATTCAGCAGCTACATGACACCACACATACTGATGTTAATCACTTATAGACAAAGCAATAATACTTCTCTTTTACAAGCATTATATTAAACAAGAGAGAACATCTAGACCGCCAAACGTCCAGCAGCACATTACAGACTATTTTAATGCATGCATATGACCCCAAACAGAGAGTCAGAGATCATATTTTGGGATCAGCTGTCATACCTGTATAGCAAAGTCAATGAGGCCACTTATATTGAGCGAATACTCCATGAGGTCAAAGATGAACTGGATGTGTTGGACCAGTGGGAGGTGGTAGGACATCCCTAAGGCAAAGCTGGTGATCTGTTCCAGAACATTCCTGGACACCTGTGAGAACCCAAACACACCAGTATTACCCATCTGAATGACATCTGAACGCTAATGAGATTTGCAGACGGTCATGATTTACAGTGAATTTAAATCAGTAGGCTTGAATACACTATACAAATGTTGCCCAGGTGAACAGTCTGGAAAAGTCCAAATTTTGTGGACAACATACACAACATGATGTAGAAGATCATGTTGTGTATACAGTATGTTGGGCACAGACTCTTGATTTATTTATTTTTTTTAGCTCCAGACAATGATTATATCCAGTTGGAGGAGATCAAACATATTTGATATTTTGAAACGATTTTAGAATACAATGTTTCATTGCAACGATGCGATGGTTCTATGTGATTCTGTTGCATTCGGAATGACTAGAAAGTCTGGTTGTGTTTCCCAGTTTTTCTTCTGTAACCATTTACAAAGTTGGCAAGCGTATGATGCCTAATATTTAAAAAATGGTTTAGAATTTAACATCTGTGTAGTTTCTTCAGGCTTCAGTGCGGTTTAGGCAATCCTAACAGAGCTCACTGACACACAGAACTCTTAAAGGCACAGTAGCAAACACAACCTGTCAAGGCAGTGTCACATTTTCCACAGCTTGGCAAAATTTTGCTGGCAAATCCAGTCATTTCAATAGGAATCTATGAGATTAGGAGATTCATGTGAGGACAAAACTTTTCCCTAAGCATATATCGCTCATATTCAAACTGGTCACACAAATCTGCCACACTGACCAACAGAAAGCTGATTGGTGGACCTTCTTGCGAATCTTTTGAGATCTTAAGTTATACATGTACTCATCTGTATTTTGTTTTGGTCTTGAGTTTCATCTTTTCTGTCACTATATATTCTTTATGTAATTGCGTAGGTTGATTTATTTCTTTTTTTACTTTCCTTTTTTAAATCTCCTTATCTTTTGAGTGGATCTTGGGCTTTATTGAAAATAGTTATCTTTTAAAATGCGTTATAAATAAAGAATCAAAAGAAAGAAAAAGCGAGCTGACTGGTTGAAAGTACAATTTGGAAATTTGGATGCATATTTGAATCGGCATCATTGATTGTGTTAGTTTCCTGTTTAATACTGTGAATCTGAGAAGCGCAACTTCTGTGTGAGCATTGTTTCATGCATTGCTACACTTTTGAGAATAGACCTTTATTTGCGCCAAAATGCAGCTGAGATTTTGCTAATGTGACCAGCTGCACATTTAGAGTCAGAGAGAGGGTGGGGGGAAAAAAACTGCTTTTGGTGCAATAAACTTAAATGCACATTATTAGTGCTACAAAAGTGTCTCATAGTTGAGTCTTTTGAAATCTACTCCACTGTCTGAGAGCGTGATCAAAGCATATGCACTACCTAGTGAACCCTTCTATTTAAGCAAAATCAGTATATGTTGTGTTTCATTGATGGAAGTCAGGCTGACCTGAGAGGTGACCTGGTGCTGATCAAAGTGTGAGAGGTGCTGGAATTTAGAGAAAATGTCTTCAGCGGTGGGAAAAGCCTCTGGTTTACTCCTCTTCCTCTTCTGACCTTCCTCACCTCCTAAGGACAGAAAACAAAAGACAAAGATCAATGAATAGACAGCACAGAGAGAGAGAGAGAGAGAGAGAGAGAGAGAGAGAGAGAGAGAGAGAGAGAGAG
>NW_015505689.1:501832-505312 GCF_001515645.1 Sinocyclocheilus grahami
AGGGACATCTATCACCGTTGCACTCACGTCTCGCACAAGAGAGCCGCATGCTTAGAAAGCCATGTAAAATTAATGCAAGTTCAACTTTTAAAAAAACATGTCTCGAAACTTTCTGGCGGTTTTTCCCCATCCCACTGCATCTCATGTTTTTAAATGAAGAAAGTACTCTTTGTGATTGGTTTTCGGTCCTTTGTATTAAACTATACATACATACATGATGCTGTTTTGCTTCTAATCATTTAAGCATCTTAATTATATATGGTTTATAAGCATTAATTAAAGAATTAAATTATGCACTTTTTTCCAAAGATAGTGGTGTTATTTTATTGCTTTGAATAAACGTGCATTAGTGATATTTTGCTTGATGCGCCCTCTTGTGGCCTCAGGAGAGAAGTCAAAAGCTTTTTCCCTCTAACTGAAATTATGCCTTTTAAATTCGAATATACATAATATTTAAGTACAAAATTCAAATTTAGATTTTCAGCCATTTTGACAGCCCTAGCATAGAGTAAGATTTGTGGAAACGTAAATGATAAAAATCAGGCTGCGCCAAAATTAGTGAAATGCGAAATGGTGAAAAGTATATTTTGGTTTAAGACAAAAAAATAGGCAGGTCACAGCAGTTCATTGATGCAAGTCAGGCTGACCTGAGAGGTGACCTGGTGCTGGTCAAAGTGTGAGAGGTGCTGGAATTTAGAGAAAATGTCTTCAGCGGTGGGAAAAGCCTCTGGTTTACTCCTCTTCCTCTTCTGACCTTCCTCACCTCCTGAGGACAGAAAACAAAAGACAAAGATCAATGAATAGATAGCACACATGAGAGAGAGAGAGAGAGAGAGAGAGAGAGAGAGAGAGAGCGAGCCCTTAGAGGATTTCAATCAGATGAAATACGGAGATTGTTATTGAAGTATAAAGTGCTCTCATCCAGCATCCATCAGTCAACCACTGTCTGAGGCCACTCCGTCAAAAGCTTTTTCAGATTAAAAGCTCCTGGACCGGTGACTTATTCACGCACAGAGTTGCCACGGGGTGACGGGTTAGTGTTTTTGTCGTGCTTGAAATATTAATAACTGTGGGTTGAGCCATTTAATGTCTCAGGCTGCTGCGAGGGAAATAATGGGATGTTCAATTACACCTCCATTAAAAAATGAAAGCAAATGCAGGGCTGCACTTTCTGACCCAGTCGGCAGCTAAGCTTGAATATAATAGACCATGATTGCAAATTAGCATCGAGATGGGGCTACAGCTATAAATATTCAATGACAGCAACAGAGGTTCAGTGCTATGAAAGGCTGTTAATAATGGAGAAAAAATGGGAAAAAAAGACTAATGTAATTGAGCATTAATGATGAACGGTCTCTATTCGGCCCTCGAGGAGAGACAGCGATCTAAATGTGTCACTCGGAGCCGAAAGGTGAAGCTAAAGCACACAACTGCAGTCAAGACTGATTGTGACTGAAAATGATTTGTGTTACATACCACAGCAATAAAAGAGAGCTTAAAGATCTCAGTAAACAATAGTTTGGTTGCTAAAAAGCTGCAAAAAGATTCTTCAAATAAGCGAAATTTTGTGTTTGATAGACAAAACAACAGCATACTGGTTTCTAGCAACATGAGGGTTAATGAATGACTTTGATTCCTTTGCAAATAAATTTCAAGAGGAATGAGTAATACAGTCATCCAAATCTGTCGGTTTGAGTTGTGTTCATCGCCGCACCTGTCTCTGCTGTACTCTTGCGGTTGAGAACCTTCAGGATGTCTTTGGTGATCTTCTTGATGGCGTGGCGAGCTTCATCTCGCTGTTTGCCAACCCCATAGAGAACCACCAGACGCTGGTTACACTCGTGACTTGCGCTCTCCTCCTGAAAAACAACCAGTTTAGTCACAATATTAGTCACATACACTACAATTCAAATTTTTTAAAGGGTGGTGGGGGGGGGGTCTAATGCTATTTCATGCATTCCGAGTTATCCACACTGTTAAAGAGTTGGATCGTCATGCTAAACATGGCCAAAGTTTCAAAAAACGATTTGGATATATGATATATCACACACACATCAACCATCGGCAGTGCTGCACAGGACTTGCTCAAGAAAAATGTCTCTAAAGGAGTGTGTTTTTGGATGTGAGGGAAAGATAATCTTGTTCTGCTTCCCAAAGAACCCAGCATTACGTGAACAGTGGATGCAGTTTGTTTTCCCAGGGTGAGCAACGGATTTAAGGCACTGGATTTGCACATAGTTTGATACCGAAAGATGGAGCTGTCCCAGCGATAAAAGATCGCGGTCGTGAGTCGGAACCGCAGACGGTAAGTGAAACCGCATCAAATTTCTGGGTTTTGTGCAAGTGCTCGTGACTAGTGGTCGACCGATATATTGCCAAGGCCGATATATCGGCTGATATTTGGCATTTTTCAAATATCGGCATTGGCCGATAAGTTTTCCTGTTTGGCCAATGCGTTCGACGCGGGACTTTTATTTTGACGGCGCTGAGAGCGGCAGCGCTTGCGCACACGGTGCTCACATTCTCCATCTTGTTTGCCGTCGTCATTAACAGTTCTGTCTAATACGGATAGTAGTCTGTCTAATAATCAGATAGAACTGTTAAACAAAGGAATTAAAATATATACAAAAAGTATTATAACGATTGCTTTTATATTATTAGTAATAGAAAGGCAAACATTATAATACTTTCTTGTTTGCCGTCAGCATTCAGCAAATACGCATTTACATCATTTAAACAAATCAATTTTAGTCAGTTATTGCGCTCCTATTTCATTGAGCTCTGTCTGTTTGGCGCGCATGCGCGTGGCGGCGCTCGTTCTAAATGAAGTCTGTGGAGTTTAGCGGAGAATCGCAAAGCAAAAGCTCATGCACTTCTGACAGCAAAATGGAAATATTTCCATGGCTTTTTTAACATTTACAGATGGGAGAATATACCTGTGAAATGTAAGTTATGCATTAAGGAAAACAACACATCTCAAACACATTAAACAGCGCGTCTCTGTCAGCCTCACACGCAACCTTTCTGTCAGAGCAAGTGCGAGCCGCTTTGAACTGAAACTATAAACTACAGGCTACTAGGAGAGAAATAAAACGCAGAAATTATTTAAATGCAAAAGCAAAAAAAAAACAACGCTCTGATTAGTTGAACTCTTCATCTTTTTCTGTTGCTTGTTTTGAATACTGCGCGTGGACAGAGGCGTCACTAGATTTTTGCGTAGTTTAGAGTGACAAATCGTACCAGCGTACTTTGAGGACAAAATGTGTAGCCGCTACACAAAATACGTACAAGTTGGCAGGTCTGTATTAATAAGCAGCAAATTAGGAGTTCATTGAGGCAAAAGCTGCAGTCCGTATGTTTTGCCTCTTTGTCGCCATCTCTGTTTGAAAACCTGCAATTGCAGCTGTGTGCGGAATTATCTTCCTTGCGTGGGTTGTGCACCGGCACGGCTCCAGCGCGGATGAATCTGTTTTGAGGAGT
>NW_015505689.1:505501-512762 GCF_001515645.1 Sinocyclocheilus grahami
AAGAAATTCTTTTAACCCAAAAAGCAAATTATGCTCCCTTTGAACTGGTTGTCTTTAAAATACAAATCTTTGTCATCCAGGCTATCTGTAATCAGAAGCACATTTAAAACTGGAATATAATTTAATTCCATTCACATGTGTTTCATAAACACACAATCATTTCTGGATTACAATCTGCCATCAAAATGATGAGTTTAATTATTCCGGCTGCTGTGAGAAAAGGCTATAAACGATCCGTCACCTGCAGGATCCTCACATGCGATAGCCTACTAGCCGGGACAACTTCTTTATGTTTACAGAAGTGACGTAATGACGCAGTGCCATGCTCGAATTTCCCGCGAAAACCTACCCGTACCACTCAAATTAGAAAACATTATTATAAGCTAACCGTTGTGAATGACACATCTATATCTATCGATGTTGTGAAAACATCATTTCCCATCAGTCCTGCGCGAGCTCACCTGAGGAATGGGGAAGTGGGTGGCGTACTGTATGTGACGTGGCTGCTCGTAAACCAGCGGGAAGGCCGGGTCCATGCCCTTATCCTTGGCAGTGCTTTTGCTCTCCTGTTCTGAGGCAGGTTTCTCCGGGGAAGGACTTCCCTTCGACTCACAGTGCATTGGAGGGGAAAACATCTGCTGAAGGTTGACGACAATACATTTAGTCAATGACGTCGGTTAGCAAACATCAGGTACTATCGCTACTACACTGCAAAAAATGCTTTTCTTACTTAGATTTTTTGTCTTGTTTCCAGCCAAAATATCAAAAAATTCTTAAATCAAGATTTTCAAGACAAGTAAAAATTATTGCCTTGTTTTCAGAAAAAACAAGCCAAAATTAAGTGAGTTTTTGCTTGAAACTGTGCAAACACAAACTTGTATTTTGGATGCGATTAATCGTTTGACATCCCTAGTTTTAATGCCATATCAGCAACAATGGCTATATTCACGCCAACATTGAAAATATCATTTTAATACATCATTTGCAATAATCTAAAATTTCTTAAGCAATCACTATACAAAAACATACAAGTAACAACAGTATTACTGATAAAAATCATATAGAATCTTTAAATTTAATCAATGATAAAAAAAATTCTAAAATTCTTCCAGGAGAGACCTTTTTAAAAATGTCTTTTAGTATATTTTCTGAGTAAAAACATTGTCCAATATCATTTAAAATTGGACATTCTATTAAAATATGTTTCACACTAAAAACAATCCTATACAACTCACAAACTGGTTTCTCTTCCCCTTTCAATAAAAATGAATGAGTGAGTCTTGAATGTCCAATTCGACATTTTATATACACAACCTTGTCATATCTATTTTCAAAATAATAATTACTTCTTTCATTTACTACTGGGTTCACCTCATATAGTTTGTTGTATATGCATTAATTTAATTCGCCATTTATTATTAATGTACAGATTCAATATAGGTTTTACATCAGATACAGGAATATTACATTTTGTTACTTCCAACTGAAGAGCTTCCTTAGCCGCTTTATCTGCCTGCTCATTGCCGACCAATCGCATATGGCCGCGTATCCAACAAAAAATAATGTCAGAAAAATCTAAAAATCTTGTTTCTTTAAAGAGACAAATTTTTCTAGTATGCTAATAATTGTAGGATGTTCAGTTTTCAAAAGACTCAAGTGCTTGTAGGCAGGACATAGAATCTGTGCAATTTTTTTTAAATGACGTTGTTGTTCCTTTTGTATTTGTTCTAGAGCTAAAAGTAATGCATAAGCTGCAGCTGTGAAAATGTAGCTTTGTCCAGGTATTGGAACTGGAAAGACCCTACGGATGTTAAAATATGAACTCACTGAGCACAGGAGCTTGTGTGTCCAGGAACTGCAGCAGGACATCCTGGAAAACAGGCAGAGTGGCAGCAGACAGAGACCCCGAGGACACAGAGCCCTTCTCATCCACAACCTCCGACTCTCCACAACGCTAAAAACATACAGGAACATATCACTGTGAAAACTGTGCAGCTGGATATAATGAAACCATATTCATAATACGGTTGTGACGATAGACGGTAGTATCGCCTGTTGCTGATGCCTTTCATGAAAGTAAGACGATTACTATTATTATTATTTATTGTTCATCAAAAATAGACTAGGTGCCTATCTTTAGCGATGCAGCATGGAGAGCCACTTCTGGGTCGCTTCAGAAACATAACGCGGTGCAGCTGGTATTAACCGAATATATATATATATATATATATATTAATATTTATATTCTTTGGTCGTATAAATGTTCTTTGCTCATTTTCTGTAGCTGCTTTTTGGATAACTGAGGAAATGTAAGCATTATAATTAGTAATTACAATGTTTTTATTAAATTGTTATCATTTTAAATACAAATTCAGTCATATTTAAAAATATATATATTAGGCTGCTTTTAGCCTTACGCTGGAGTTTGATTCACTTTCCGGCAATAAAACTAAGTAGACAATTAAATAAATTAGCATGATGATATCGTGTATCGGCGATCTCACAGGCTGACAATAGGACAATGAGACAATTGAGCATATCGCCCAACACTAATTGATAAAGAAAAAATAATGTTTCCCAGCAGCACCTCTGCCTCAATCTCCGTCTGCCTCTTCTCCAGGAGTTTGGCCACCACCATGGCTCTGTGCGGCCCGGACCTTTTACAGGAAACAGCCCACTCACACAGCAGGGTCACCACCGCATCGTCGTCTGGGCTCATCTACAGTGACCAGCACATTACACATCAAACATCTGATCCAGCTAAAACACCGTTGTATTACATAGTCATTACATATTATTTACATTGATATTACAATTAAGTTGATGCACAGCTGTCCAAGCATCACAGCACTTATGTGTCTGATTACAATGAATAACTGTCCATTATTAGTACGCTACCATTTAAAGATTTGGGGTTGGTAAGACGTTTTCAATGTTTCTGAAGTCTCTTAGGGAGCTTTCACACCTGTAAATCGATTGCTTTGTTTCGAAACAGGGATTAGAATTATTACAATGTTGCTTTTTATTCTTGGTGCGGTTTGCTTTCACACGGCATTTTTGCCGTTTACAAAACAGGCAAGTGTAGTGAAATACTTTCTCCAACCTCATCAAAGTTAGCGCTCGAGTTGTGATCTATCTCCATTGACTCGGACATACCAGTATCCTAAAAAAACCCCAAATAGAATTAATAGCAATAAAGTATGACCAATCATTTTCCACCACATTGTGACCGGGGAAAAAAAAAAGCTACTTGCCTCCATTTTAACACTGCTTCCTGCATACAGTACAACTGTGAAATATTATTACGATTTAAAATAAATGTTTTCTAATATGCTGATTTGCTGCTCAAAAAAACATTTCTTATTTTTATCAATGCTGAAAACAGTTGAGCTGGAAACCGTGAGATATTTTTGTCAGGATTCTTTGAAAACATAATCATAATTTGAAATCAGAATCTTCTGTAACATTAATGTCTTTACTGTCACTTCTGATCAATTTAATTTCTTATTAATTTCACTTCTTACTACTAAAAAAAAAAATCAGTGAAACCCCATAACAACAAATCAAAAACACAATTGTCTGTACCTCGTGTCCATCTTTGCTCTGTCCCGAGCCAAAGATCCGGTTATACAGCGAATCCAGAGAATTGCTGAAGTCAGACTTCTCAAAGCTGTGGTTATCCAAAACCTCCAGCGTATGCAGAACCCGGCTGATGGTTAGATTGGATTGCTTTCTCACTACAACTGAACCGCTCCAGAGTTAGTTTTCAATCGAGCCGAGACCACCTCGTTCAGGCGATCTCGGACCGATTGTTTTGGCGCGGATCCGAGCGCGATCGCCATGTTCACATGTTTTTTTGATAATACAAATACAGTAAAAACAGTACAACTGTGAAATATTATTACGATTTAAAATAACTGTTTTCTAATATGCTGATTTGCTGCTCAAAAAAACATTTCTTATTTTTATCAATGCTGAAAACAGTTGAGCTGGAAACCGTGAGATATTTTTTCAGGATTCTTTGAAAACATAATCATAATTTGAAATCGGAATCTTCTGTAACATGAATGTCTTTACTGTCACTTCTGATCAATTCAATTTCTTATTAATTTCACTTCTTACTAATAAAAAAAAAAAATCAGTGAAACCCCATAACAACAAATCAAAAACACAATTGTCTGTACCTCGTGTCCATCTTTGCTCTGTCCCGAGCCAAAGATCCGGTTATACAGCGAATCCAGAGAATTGCTGAAGTCAGACTTCTCAAAGCTGTGGTTATCCAAAACCTCCAGCGTATGCAGAACCCGGCTGATGGTGAAACCTATCGGACATACCACAGATGATATATTACACAGGCTTAACCAGGATAAAACAAGTCCTGTCCATACTGAGATGCTGAAGAGCTCATGCATGCCCACCTGCTGTCGTCTCCTGACACTTATCGAAAGACCAGCGAAACTCCACCGCCTGTCCTCTCTCTTTGATCTGCTCTTCAATCTCCCTCACCTTGGCACGAACCTGAGAAACATCACATTCCTTTAGATGAAGTGCTGTGATCAGATGAAGAGCTAGTAGATCAGATCGTGTAAAATCAAGAAGTCAAACCTGCTGGTTAAAGCTGCTGTTGCCCCCCGGCATGGGCAGGTTAGAGGACGCGATTGGCAAGAGGTCTAATGGCGAGCCGGTCTTATTACGGCTATCTGTCAGAGAGTAGTGCCAGACCAGAGCGCTGGGACAACACAACACGATACTCTACAGAGGGACAAACAGAATAAAACCAGTGTCAAGAGAAACTCAATGACTGGAATCAAAGAAACGCAGCTGGAATAACTAGAATATATACCAAAATGATCACGGTATTATCACGGTATTGTTAAAATGTGCTGGAAATGTTCAAAAACTACTGACACATAAATCGTTTCACCAAGTTTTATATTTAAAATCAGCAAACAACAAATACAATTTTACTTTTTGAGAAACGCAGCTGGAATAACTAGAATATATACTAGAGATGTAATGGTATGAAAATTTCTTATCATGATTATAGTGACCAAAATGATCACGGTATTATCACGGTATTGTTAAAATGTGCTGGAAATGTTCAAAAACTACTGACACATAAATCGTTTCACCAAGTTTTATATTTAAAATCAGCAAACAACAAATACAATTTTACTTTTTGTTTTCATAAACACTAAAACATTACCAATAATGTCTGGATTTTAAATGACAACATGGCTGATAAGAGTTTAATAACTAGGGCTGGGTACCGAAACCCAGTACCAATATGGCACCAGTACCTATGTAACCGGTATGTACTAGAACCGAATCAGAACACAGATTTCGGTGCCATGCCCGAGCGATCGATTGAAATATTTGTCCTCTGGTTCTCCGAAACGGATGCAAGCATCATCATCAGTGGCACCGCACCTGAAAAATACTTTCCTGACTGAGAAAATGCATGTGAACTCAAGTCGGAAAGCTCTAATACTACAAATCCAACACATCTTTGTAGTAACGAGCGTGTCCATGTTGTTTTCACATTCCGACTTAAAAGCACAACTCGGGAAACGAGAGCATCGAGGAGCGCGTGAATGCAGCAATTACACTTGCTCTGATGGCAGCAGGTAGCCTTCCGTTAACTAAGCTAAACATGCTTAAATTAAAGTGCCTAAAGCTAAACCTCCCTTGTATTCACATTTCTGGAACAGTAGAATTACAGCTGTTTCCCATAACCTCTGTGAACAAAGCAGCATTGCGATTAAGAACACTACTTTATTAGGTATTACATGGAGCGAAGATGAAAACAAAATGCCATCGAATCTTTTCTGAAGACAGAACCTTCAGAGATACATTCATATAATTCATTTGTATAATTCTTTCAGCACTCTTTTAAAACATCCAGGCTTTTCCACCATGTTTTCTGTTACATGAGACTGTTACTTAAAACTTTGCTTTATGCTGGACAGTATTTATTTATCCTCAGTTGTTCAAATCGCGGTAATCGAATATGGTTTTAATGATAATTAACATATGAAATGGTAATACTAACCGTGGGGAATTTTATCATGAATAAACTTATCATGAACGATCTGTAATCGTTCCATCCTTAATGTATGCCATAGGGCTGCAGCTATCGATTATTTTAGTAATCGAGTATTCTACCGATTAATCAGATAAGAAGTTATTTTTCTTTATTAAAGAGCAATACTAAATATACAAGAGATAAGAAGATAGGTCTCTTAAAATAAACAACTAATTTGTTTCCTTAAGAAAAATGAAAATTATTATTGCTGAAATTGCTTACATTAATAACCATGAAAACTAAACCCATTTAATGCATTTAATTGCCAAATTACATTCAAAATGCAAATACAAATATATCAATAAAAAAAAATCAAAAAACAAATAAAAATAAATAAATAAAAATACAAAAATCAATTTCACTGTTGTCAAAAATCTATTTGGGCTGTTACCAAACAAATGATAACAGTATCAAAACTAATCTTTGCAATGCAGAAGAAACACAGAAGCTACATCTGAAGAGGCATTTAGATGTAGGCCTATTTACACACTATTTAATTCAGCTCAGAGGGACATGAATGCATTTAACCTGCAGTTACAGATGCATAAACAATATTTTGTTATTTTAAACATAAAACATTGAATACTGATATTTACAATTATTCTAAAAATGAAAAGATGCTTTAAATGTGAAACCGCCAGTAGGTGGCAGCAAGTCACTGTTAATAAGTGAGTCATTGCGACTGAACCGAATCATTTAAACCAGGGCTGTCCAAACTCGGTCCTGGAGGGCTGGTGTCCTGCAGAGTTTAGCTCCAACCCTAATCAAACACACCTGAACCAGCTAATCAAGCTCTTACTAGGCATACTATAACCTCCAGGCAGGTGTGCTGAGGCAAGTTGGAGCTAAACTCTGCAGGACATCGGCCCTCCAGGACTGAGTTTGGACACCCCTGATTTAAATGGTTGATTCATTCAGGAACGAGACATCATCATGTTGCTCAGAGACGCAAAACAGTGCTGTGGCTGTGTTTGGAATTATTTTCTGTTCGTGAAATAGAGCAAAAACAGGCAATATGGTGTTTAAAAGTTAAGACTCTTAATATTAACTTCTTGTTTATTGAACTGTTGCATAAAATCAGTATCGCATTTGTAATTACGCTGATTTTAGAGGTGAAAACTGGCACTCTTCGTGTGATATTGACTAACTTTCTTTCTGTGGTATTTTTATGCATAA
>NW_015505689.1:512828-514676 GCF_001515645.1 Sinocyclocheilus grahami
ATTGCCAAATTACATTCAAAATGCAAATACAAATATATCAATAAAAAAAAATCAAAAAACAAATAAAAATAAATAAATAAAAATACAAAAATCAATTTCACTGTTGTCAAAAATCTATTTGGGCTGTTACCAAACAAATGATAACAGTATCAAAACTAATCTTTGCAATGCAGAAGAAACACAGAAGCTACATCTGAAGAGGCATTTAGATGTAGGCCTATTTACACACTATTTAATTCAGCTCAGAGGGACATGAATGCATTTAACCTGCAGTTACAGATGCATAAACAATATTTTGTTATTTTAAACATAAAACATTGAATACTGATATTTACAATTATTCTAAAAATGAAAAGATGCTTTAAATGTGAAACCGCCAGTAGGTGGCAGCAAGTCACTGTTAATAAGTGAGTCATTGCGACTGAACCGAATCATTTAAACCAGGGCTGTCCAAACTCGGTCCTGGAGGGCTGGTGTCCTGCAGAGTTTAGCTCCAACCCTAATCAAACACACCTGAACCAGCTAATCAAGCTCTTACTAGGCATACTATAACCTCCAGGCAGGTGTGCTGAGGCAAGTTGGAGCTAAACTCTGCAGGACATCGGCCCTCCAGGACTGAGTTTGGACACCCCTGATTTAAATGGTTGATTCATTCAGGAACGAGACATCATCATGTTGCTCAGAGACGCAAAACAGTGCTGTGGCTGTGTTTGGAATTATTTTCTGTTCGTGAAATAGAGCAAAAACAGGCAATATGGTGTTTAAAAGTTAAGACTCTTAATATTAACTTCTTGTTTATTGAACTGTTGCATAAAATCAGTATCGCATTTGTAATTACGCTGATTTTAGAGGTGAAAACTGGCACTCTTCGTGTGATATTGACTAACTTTCTTTCTGTGGTATTTTTATGCATAACTTTATGGGGAGTGTGTCAATAAACATGAATGGCGCTTAGTCTTTCACAAAACATAGCTAAAGTAGGGACATCATAACTAGCCACCATATTGATTTACGGTCTTAAATATGTCCAGCGCTTTTTTTACAATCTATGATCCAGCGTTTATCGGGTTATGCGTCAGTAATAATGGTCCGTGGGGAAACGCGGTGTTCCGTGTGTAGTTACAATAAATAGACTAAACGAAGTAACGAAATAGTGTGCCTCAATTATTTTTTGTATTCGAGTTACTCGAGGTATTCGAGGAATCGTTTCAGTTCTAGTATGCCATTACCTGCAGCATGCAGCTGAGTCCAAACACCACGGGCCTGTGCTGGGGGCAGATGTAGAAGTCTGTGAAGGGGGTTTGAGGCTGGTTGCCCCCTGCAGGCTGGGAGGTTGGGGTCGGAGGCAAAGCGTTCCCTTGCTGTCCTGAAATGCCGTGGGCCGGGTGTCCGCCTGGACCTGGTCCGAGACTGCCATCGCTCAGCAGCAAATTGAGCCGGCGTGTGCAGAAATACGCCAGCCGTCTAGACAAGTAGGCTGACTGCACAAACTCTCCCGAGTACTGAACAAAATAAAGACAGGGGTCAAAATAATCACGATCCATTCTGAAAACGACCTTGTCAAGACAGACTCAAATCTCTGGTCAAACTGTGTTAAACTAAGCTGAAAGAATTATACTTTTATTGTTCATTCTTAGAACCCAGTATCTCTGGAAATGAACCACACAGGGCCTTAACAATCAAGATGCCAAAAGGAAAGTTTGTTCAGACCCTAAATCTAAAAGGGTATTAAGATATCTTTGATAGAGGTCTTTGTATATATATATATATATATACACAATATATATATATATAAGTCGTGGGGGAAGTCATGGCCTAATGGTTAGAGAGTTTCACGGTTTGTGTGTG
>NW_015505689.1:515606-516027 GCF_001515645.1 Sinocyclocheilus grahami
ATGCAGTGGTTGCCTCTAATTTTAAAAGGAAAGAGCACAGACAAAGCCTTAGTTTGTTTATATGAAGAGATTTATTTTATTTGTGTTACTTATGTATTTTATTTGGGGCTTGTTTTAAAATTTCAATTTAGTTTTGTTATTTAAATTGTCATTTAGTAGACGCTATTATCCAAAGCGACTTACAAAAGGACAACAGAAGCAATCAAAACCAATAAAAGAGCAGTAATATGAAAGTGCTATATTAGTATATTATTATAGTTATATTTCAATTTCACAAAGAAATGTGCAGCATTTTGTCCAAGCAATAATAAAACTACACATTTAATTTATAATTGGTCTTAAATTTCATTTTGTAAAAAAAATAATAAAAAAATAATAATCGTGAATCGAATCGTGAGTTGAGTGAATCGTTACATCCCTA
>NW_015505689.1:516089-562986 GCF_001515645.1 Sinocyclocheilus grahami
ATGTCTGAGGGGAACTTACTGTCTTTAGAAAAGTTTAGATGGTATTTTTTCTTTTCCTCTTGCCTCTGTATAATGCGTATTAAAGTTCATAAGTGCAGCGCTGCTTTGTTTACAGCGGAAACCAAGGAAAGGGTTTAAGCGCCACCTGCTGGCAGAGAGAGCATCTGCGTCTCATTCAGCTCATCTGCTGCTTCTGTTTCATGCAGATATTTATGCATAGTTTCACAAAACTGAAGTCAAATTGAGAAATTATACAATCTAATTTAGATTAAAAACTGCTCATGTTGCGTGTATGCAGCATCTTTGTTTGGATCAAGATTAAAATGCAGTGGTTGCCTCTAATTTTAAAAGGAAAGAGCACAGACAAAGCCTTAGTTTGTTTATATGAAGAGATTTATTTTATTTGTGTTACTTATGTATTTTATTTGGGGCTTGTTTTAAAATTTCAATTTAGTTTTGTTATTTAAATTGTCATTTAGTAGACGCTATTATCCAAAGCGACTTACAAAAGGACAACAGAAGCAATCAAAACCAATAAAAGAGCAGTAATATGAAAGTGCTATATTAGTATATTATTATAGTTATATTTCAATTTCACAAAGAAATGTGCAGCATTTTGTCCAAGCAATAATAAAACTACACATTTAATTTATAATTGGTCTTAAATTTCATTTTGTAAAAAAAATAATAAAAAAATAATAATCGTGAATCGAATCGTGAGTTGAGTGAATCGTTACATCCCTATAAAAAACTAAAAGATTTGACTGAAAACAGAAAAAAAAGAAAAGAAAATCACAATAGAATTAATAAACTAGCATTACCAATGATATTATCAGTCCAATAAACAATTTAGCAATGTGTAAATTTAACTGAAATATGTAATCAATTAAAACACAAAGGGCCAGGGAGTGTGCAGACCTGCTGGGGTCATGCAGCGTCACGCTGCGTTTACTGACCTGTAACAGGAGCGGCAGCAGGAATCGCAGAAGCTCGTCCTCTCCAGGTCTGATCTTCTCAAAACACTCCAGCACCCAGGTGAGGAACTCGTGTCTGTCTAACATGCCATCCTGTTACACATGTACACATACACACAATTAATAACCCCACCAACATACACAAAAACACTCCCCTTTTGATAAATTACCTAAAACATTGTGACAGTGGGCAGTATGACATATCTTTAATGTGGCATGACAACTGATCGTATCAATTTTTCGGAGACAGGCGAAAATATATTAAAAACATCTTATCATAAAAATATCCTTTTCTCTGGCTCACTTAAGTCCTTTTATATGACTTGGGATCCCTATATTAAAGGTCTACCTTTTGCACCTGTAACTGGCATGGCAACATGTAATATTTGTCATCTGTTAGAAGGATTTTTTACTTATATAGTAGTTCATTATATCCATTTTATTCCACTTGTTATTATTTATTTATTTATTGCTTTTCTGCCCATCTGAGACAATATGAACGCGGGGGGATTGTGGAAGGGATTAATAATAATATCTTAGTGTTTACCTTGATATCGTTATTTCAATGTGTACTGTCACAAAAACCACCAATAAAAAGATTTGAAGTAAAAATATCTTCATTTGTGTTTCAAAGATTGGGTTTGGAATGACGAGGGTGTATAAATGATGACGCTTTCTAATCTTTGCGGGACATAATTCCAAGTTTCTTTGTTGCACTCAGTGCAAACTAACAGCCCTCTCTATTACATGAAGACAGCAGCACCGCATCTGTAAATAAAACTGGGCTCACCTACCTGGAACATGAACATGGCCAGCTTCTCGTTGTACTCCCATTGCTTCATGGCGGTTTCCACCTCAGCAGGAGGAGCGGGCAGAGGAGACCCACAGCCCTGGCTGGGAGACTGTCTGTAAAACTCTGCCACCTTCTGCAGCTGCTCCCACAGGTATTTAGTAATTATCTGAGTCCATTCTGCAGAAGCCAGATAAAGCCAGTGAGGCATTGCAGCACAAAGCACAACTACACAGCACAACAATCTTCATTCACAGATTAAACGAGGACAGCGCTGCATGTTCGATTATTATACGAGCATATAGAGCGATGCACAATAACTACACTAACCTATGCAGGGGTCAATGACGTGCCTCTTCTTCACCTTGGTTTCGGTTATGGCGGCGTGATACGCACACGTCATTTTAATCATCCAAGCAGATCGCATCACCGGCACACAGTACTTGGCAAGGTAGCCAAACACTTCCTCTTTCTTGCTGAAGATGGGAACCTAGTGCACACACACACAGCAATTAGTCAAGCTTAAAAACCATTTGACCTTGTAATGTGAAATGTAGTAATGCTTAGAAGTTTTTGTGTGCTGTTAACCACATGTTCTGGATCTGCACAGGCGCTCTGTTCAGAGTTTATACACCGCAGCGTGGCAAAAGCGAACCTTTTTAGCGAGCTGAGTTAAGGGTTTGGTCCCGGCCAAGTCTGTGAACCAGTTATTAATGGAGCTCTGCGACCGCGCCGTGACGAGCCAGAAGTTGTCCTTCTGATTGACCTGTGGCTTCCTCTTGCCGGTGTCTGGAAATGTGTTGCAGCGTAACTTCTCCGCAATGATGCTGCTGAAGTTTGAGCTGATCTGAAAAGCAGAAGGTAACAGGAATGCCAAGTGATAAAGAATGAGGTTGGTGGGTTGGTTGGGGTTTTAACAGCACGCCAGCTTCCTTGGTTATTTTCATAGCGAGTAACAAGTTGAAATAGCATAAAAGGGCAATTTGTCAGGTTTTTTTATACTTCAGATTAAGATTTATTTAGATTAGAGTTTTAGATTAAAAATGGATTCGGGTTTGACTTCGCCTTCAAGATCTTCATTTGATATTAAGCACTTGTGTTTTACTTAGTTTCTTTTATATACATATGTGACCCTGGAGCACAAAACCAGTCATAAGTCGCTGGGGTATATTTATAGCTTAGCCAACAATACATTGTATGGGTCACAATTATCGATTTTTCTTTTATGCCAAAAATCATTAGGATATTAAGTAAAGATCATGTTCCTTGAAGATATTTTGTAAATGTCCTACTGTAAATATATCAAAGCTTAATTTTTGATTAGTAATATGCATTGCTAAGAACTTCATTTGGACGACTTTAAAGATGAAATTCACAATATTTAGATGTTTTTGATTTTCAAATAGTTGTATCTCGACCAAATATTGTTCTACCCTAACAAACCATACATCAATGGAAAGCTTATTTATTCAGCTTCAGATGATGTATACATCTCAATTTCATACAATTGACCCTTATGACTGGTTTTGTGGACCAGGGTCACATTTATCCATCCATTCATTATCATATAATCACTTTAATGTTCCATTTAATCATTTATAATAATAATTTAAACCATCTGTATACTTGTTTAATTAACTAGCCATTTAAATTATTTTATTTGTATATTATTTTCCATTGTTGTTTAGTCTTACGATTGTGGTTTTAAGGGATATTTGTCTTCACGAGTAAGAGATATGTTTTTTTAACGTCACAGGACGATGTTGTGAAGCAGTAATTTTCCATTGCTATTGCTTGTGGTATAACAACGCTTGTTGGATTTGTGCGGGCCAGATGAAGTCTGAGCACTGAAACATGCACAAATAAGATTATTTAATAAACTCTGCACATTTTTTTTTTTTACCGTCATTTCATGATCTCCTGCTTTTGCTCTTCTCTGGCTTTACTCGGTAGACTTCTCAGCTGACTGAAGATTAATACAGTTTTGGGTAGCAGAGTTATGAAACACTTTTCAATATCTGTGATGAATATCGTATTTGTTCGTTCCTTGGGACACCACAATGACCCGATATACCCGACAAAGTTCTGTGCTTCCGACAATTTGTAAAAGAGTGAGTATTTGACTGATAACATGCATGTATGCAGATAACCTCTGCACTGATAATCTTACCTTTGAAGGGTTGAAATTGACATTTTTAGCGCTGCCATGCTCATCGCCTGAAACAGCTGGCTGGTTGTTAAATCCTTGCTTGACGTTCAATGCCGTCAAATCATCCTAACCATGAGAGAGTGATAGTTTCAGTTATTAAAGGACTCATGCATGCATATCCCATTCTCATTTCATTGTGCTGGAGGGTTACTCAAACGCCAGAGACTTAATCACTCATTCATCAATGAGTGCTTCAATCAAAATGCATCAAGACAAACACTGAATTCAGAAAGAAAAATCTGCACGAGCAATTATAAGATGCATGATGCACTCTATAAAATGAAACAGATATTCAAATATACTTTCATATGTATTTTCTGTTGCTGACAACTGAGACTGTGTCTAGCTAAACCGCACCTAAAAGCATTTTTATGCATCATAGGCACGTACATAATTTCTCCTTTTTCTGTGCATGAATAGATCATTAATGTACAAAATGTTTTAGGAGCCCATAGGTTTTAAAAAGCATGCATGAGAAACACATCAATTTAAAAGGAGTTGTCAACAAACATACTAGAGGCTATTGGGATTGTTTATATCTTTAGTGTTTATTTGCAAGCAATATAGATTTATTTATTTTTTAAAATGCATATTATTTTTCATGTGTGGCCCTTTTAAATTGCACTGTAACGATGAAAGGGCTTTAAATAAAAAGCACGGTTAAATACAGATTCTTAAACCTGGGTTTCACAAATAAAATAACCCTTTCCACTCTCTAACCATCTGCAATAACAACCACAGATGAAGACCGAGATCATTTGAGGCATAACTGTTGTTTTTTCTGTCCTGCTAACCGAGCCGCTGGCTTCATTGTTTATTGGACGTTAGCTGACGGCGGGGCCTGATCTCAACAGCCCTGAAAACACACTTTAATTCGCTATTTAAATATTAAATGTCGCTACAGAGGAAGAGAGAAAGTCGACTAACCTCCTTTTGCTTCGGGTCCTGCGGATAAACGTCCGGAGGACCGAGTCTGGGCCGTTTGAGAGGCCTGTGTTCGTAGCTCAGAATGCCGAAGGCAGCCATCATCCCCGCGGCATGTCAGCCGGTGTGTGGCCGATCCTGAGCGCTGCTTCTGCGGCTAGAGCTCCGCTGCTTCACCGCTGCTTCCGCTCCGACGAGAATGATGGGTAAATACGAGACAACATAAAAGTCCCTCCAACAAAACAAGTTTTTTTATTGCAATTTTTAGAACGACGAATGTGCGAGGGCAATAATATAAATTACATGAAAATATATATAGTAAAAAAAAAACAAAGACAATTAAAAAAATTATAAAATAGGAAAAGCAATAAGAAATTCACATGTCCATAAGCAGTGTTGGGGAAAGTTACTTTTAAAAGTAATGCATTACAATATTGCGTTACTCCATATAAAAAGTAACTAATTGCGTTACTTAGTTACTTTTTATGGAAAGTAATGCGTTACGTTACTTTTTAAGCTGAACAGGGTTTGCTTGTTTGTTTTTAAAATTTATTCAAATAATATATTTAAGGTTTCAAAATAATTTTTCGCTTTGTAATTTCTTGTTTATTTTAATTTCTATTTTAAAATGAGTAAAATGAGTTTTTTTCACTGCCCGTTTACATTTGTGGATGAAGAAGTTTCCATATATAATGAGTAAATTCACTATATACCATATTTTGAAGTCAACAGTATGCTCCTAGTGTTAAAAACATAATTTTCTTTGAATTGCAATTCAATCATTTTGTTTAACAAAAAAAGCCAAATCACACCAAAATCACTTTGTCAAATCAAAATAAATGGACAATACTCTGTTTCCTCTTTACAGAAAACACACTTCAAGTCAATGTCTTTACGAAACTTTGCAATGACCTGTTTTACAGGATAAACACGATGAACAATTTTAAATGATGCCTAATTTTATTTGTGATACAAAAACGTCTGGAGATCTTGAAGGTCTCTTTCCAGTTGGCATCTCGAAATTGTGATCTCCAAAAACCGATGGCTAAAGGAACACTGGAAATTTGGCATTTTTACTTGTTATATCAGGAGGTCCCACAGCGTCGTTCTGGTTCATTTGCTTTGTGGTGTTTTTGATGAATGATTATATTAGCAAGTGAAAAATGCTTTTTAAGTTTACTGTTCAGGATGATAAAAGTCCTAAGTGAGTGCCATGGATAATGAGTAATGTTTCATACATAATGTTTATATAACGTTTGTCTTTATATAATGTATGCCATGTCAAAAAAAAGTCCAGACAGGTAAAATAACGCATAATTATAAACCACATTGAAATTGACTGACAAAAGCTATTAAAACACACACACACGTTGGGTTTCCAAGTTATATTGTAACTTTCCATAAACAATTTATACTGTACAAACTGTATATTTTACCCCTTAACCCTCACAGAAAACATTTGTATTTTTACATTTTCAATAAATAAAATAATATTAGATTTATAAACTGTTTCCCCAAAAAGTGTCACCACAAGGTCAATTTTTTTTAAACTAGGGTTTACCTGTACCACACACACACAAAACCCTTAAATGTATAAATATAATCTTTATTCAATAAAGCATTTTTTATAACGATCATAAAACAAGTGTTCACAAAACTATAATCTCTGGATCATAACGAACAAGGCAACTCTTAAAGATTAGCATATCTAAGTTTGTGAACCGATTTCTCTTCATCTTGATATTTCCAAGATAACAGATGCTGCACGGTATGGCATATATATTTATAAAAAAAAAATAAATAAATAATAAAAAAAAATATATAGACCCAAATTCTTGCATAATTCAGGTACCTAAATGTGCAATTTTCATCCTGAAAAATAAAAACAACCAAGTCATCCATTCCTGAAGAGATCACACAGTGTAGTCTTGATGTGAAGTAGTACAGGCACTCCTCGAGAATGAATGAGATATTTAGCATTAATATTTCCCAGCCTCCACGTGTGCATGAAACTACCTTGATTTCTGAAGTCCCTTTAGATTTCATGAATCTTCTGAGAATATAATCAACCCAGCATAATGAAAAACACCACAGCAGATGTGATACAAGATTACACAGAAATATGCACTTAGAATACAAATAAGAACAGCACGGTCTCGTTGAATTATTGCAAGAACTCACATTGTGCATTTTTGTCACTAAAACACTATTTGCACAATGCTTTTGACAGCTATGTAACAGCAGAGGCACAAAACGTACACGGTATGAGTAACAACGAAAGCACAAGGAAATGCTACAAAATCATTCTAATAAAAATAAAAGGTTTTGTGCAGAATGATTGATACGATTGATCTTTGGTTGGATTCATATATGCCTGAAAATGCCAGATAAAAAGAAGGCAAATCAACAGGTTACCTTACGGTCGATACATATCTTGCATACTTTTATAAAGCAAAAAAAAAAAGCTGAACGACAGGAAAACAAATACATTATCAGTGTGCAAAATTTACTTCGACCAAACACAGGCAGAAGGGAGTCGTCTTGTTGGGGACTTGTTCAGACTGAGTCCAGATGCTTCTGCGGCAGGCCAGTAACACAAATAAAGTGCCATCAACATCTTCTTCAGGACATCATACACTATATAGTCTCTCTGTGTGCTAACTATAACAATATCGTCGTCTTAAAGTACAACAAACAAACTGACAATCTCAGTTTGAGCAGCTTCAAGGATTTCAGTCTGGTGGCTCCGTGTCTTCAGTGCCTGCTGACTTCTTACGGGTGGCTAAGTGTTTCTTCTGCTGCCACTATCATGGCACGAAAACGTGAGTTTTCATCGGCCAGCAGGTTTGAAGGGGTGTCAAACTCCAAAATCTATTTCAAAAACAACAAGACATGACTTCGACTTACTGTATATAATCCATACTGCATATATATATATATATATATATATATAGTAGGGCTGCACGATTATGACAAAAATCATAATTGTCGATTATTCCCTTGAAATTGTAATTGCGATTATTAATTACGATTATCACAATTTACACTGAATGATGTTTATACCACTGTTTGATGCAACTGCATGCCGTATTTTTATATGAAAATAAACAAGCTGAAAACACTAACTGAAAAACCTTTAGTGCTTTTCTATAGTATTAATCCTCAAATGTCAACTATACATCAGATTGGTTTCTTCTTTAAATTATAAAAAAGTAAAAATATGAATGGTATTATAATGTTATACTAAAACTAAAATGAAAATAATGGGAAAAACCCTTAAGACAACATGTAGAAAGAAATAAACGCATCTTAAGGATGCAGAATAACATAAGTGGACTTTGAACGATTAATTGCCGCTTTGAACGATTACGTAATTGTGGCATCCATAATTGTAATCGCGATTAGAAATTCGATGAATTGTGCAGCCCTAATATATGGGCATTATTTTGACACAAAATATCAAACCAAGTCCAATCTCAAAGCATAAAGGGGTCATATGATGCGATTTCAAGTTTTGCTTTCTCTTTGGAGTGTTACAAGCTGATTGTGCATAGATAAGATCCCTGAAGTTGGAAAGACTAAAGTCTCAAAACCAAAGAGATATTCTTTATCAAAGTTAAGACTCTGCCACGCCCCCCTAAAACGGCTCGTTCTAACACGCCCCCACATATCTACCTCACTATGTGGAAATATTTACATAATGCCGCCCAAATGTGCACGCAAAGAAAGAAGGCGTGGTTTCAGTAACCGCAGTTAGTGTTGATGCAGCATGTCAGGGAGACGCTGTGCGTTTCTAGGTGAAAGCAAAAGCACTTTATTTGGTCTTCCGGAAGTAGATGCGTTTAGAAATCTTTAAGATTACTTACAACAGCAATGCATTTTATGGACAATCGTTTCGTGAACCTAGGAGAAGAGGTCATTCTGACTTTGCTATGACAATCTGGCGCTTCTGAATCAGCTACTGTTTTGTGATTAGTTTAAGTATTTGCTATTGACTGTTCAAATGCGGAGTTTTGCTTTATAATACTCACACTTCACTGTTCTGAGTCAGTTATTCTACACATAAAACGAATGCATCAGATAAATGTACTTACACTTTGAAAACATGACACTGTTAAACATTTAATTGCAACTGCATATGTTAATGTTAGTTTGACAGCTCGCTCTCTCTCTCTCTATGTATATGCACTGCAGATGTTAAATGTTTAACAATTATGTTAACACATTTACATCTAATTTGACATTTAACTAATTCATTACGCTCTGTGAGATTTCTACAGACTGCACCTTTGGGTCAGATTATCACTTTAACTATGAACATGAACAAAGCATTATATCTATGCTTATTTTGTACATTATATCTATACTTGTATCATTTAAAAACTAACAAACTTGTGTTTTGTGGATGTTTTCCCCCTAAAATGTGTGCTTGAGCTGTTTCTTATAAATGCCACTTGGTTTAATGTTTTGTTGTCTATGCACTTAAACATAACGGTGAGCGGTATTGACAAAAAACAATCTCAACACTTTTGGGGAAATTTGTCGATATCAGTAACTAGACAATATTTAGCTGTGTGTGTTTTTATGCTGGTAATTTAGGCCTGTTGTGACTCCCAATGTTTTTCATATTCATTTGTGACCCTGGAGCACAAAAGCAGTGTTAAGTCGCTGGGGGATATTTGTAGCAATAGCCAACAATACATTGCATGGGTCAAAATTATAGATTTTTCATTTATGCCAAAAATCATTAGGATATTAAGTAAAGATCATGTTCCATCAAGATATTTTGTAAATGACCTACTGTAAATATATCAACGCTTAATTTTTGATTAGTAATATGCATTGCTAAGAACTTCATTTGGACAACTTTAAAGATGATTTTCTCAATATTTAGATTTTTTTGCACCCTCAGATTCCAGATTTTCAAATAGTTGTATCTCAGCCAAATATTGTCCTATCCTAACAAACCATACATCAATGGAAAGCTTATTTAAATGGTGTATAAATCTCAATTTCGACTGGTTTTGTGGTCCAGGGTCACATATTATATTATGTGTGTTTTTTAGTTCACAGCAGCGACAGAAATAACATGTTCACTAATGTGTGATATTTGCCACCTTAAATAGATTTCTAGGGACATTTTTACATTTTTCACAGGTGTGTTTGTTTGTTTTTCAGAGCGAGTGATACAGTCTACTTGTCAGCTTCCGCACTGTTAAAACAACTATGATATTAGCTGACACATATCGCTCACCCCTGCTCATAAACTCTCACTGTATCATTGTCATTAAAACAGCAGCAGATGAAGGAGGAGACCCACCTGCCCCTGGTCCAGGACCATGATCCTGTCACAGTTCAGCACAGTGTTGAGGCGATGCGCGATCACGAGAGTGCTGCAGCCACTGAACGAGGTGCGAATGGTGTCCTGTATGAGGCGGTCTGTCTCTGTGTCAATCGCAGCTGTTGCCTCGTCTAACAGCAGGATCTGAAACACACGTCACAAGATCACATGCAGCACATGAATCACAATACAAATCTGTTTAACGGCCAGTTGTTGTTGTTGTTTTTTTTAATTAACTTCTAGACCCCATGAAATGGTTTGAAGAGCACAGGTTTTTTTCCTGTGTTGGCTTGTCTAATTGACACTGTGGCAGGACACATCGAATGGCTTGTCTCGTCATTTTTAGAACAGCCAATAGTCACAAAACATGATTTTTGATCAGGTAAATACAAAAACGATTCAGTAAAAAATTGTGTTTATTATTTAAACTGTAACATTGTCTAAATCAGTGGTTCTCAACCAGGGGACCTCAGCAGGATCTTACAATATGACAAAACAAGTATTAAAATAAGCTGAAACGACAAAAAATAAGATATTTCTTAATTCACCCCCTCAACGACCGTTTTGTTTGAAGAACCAGTATTCCCACTGTCCTGGAAAACCCGGAAATATGAGACAGTCTCATTTTAAAAGTGATTTCTACTTTCTTTCTTTCTAAATAAATAACAAAAAAACAATTAAAAAAAAAAATCCTTAGGATTATTAATAATGAATACACATTTTTCTAGTCATGCCATGCTCTAAATTAGAGTACAAACTGTATGTAAAAATATTTTTAAATCACAAATTAAATGTAAGACGTAAATTCATTAGCTAAAAAGAGTGGGATCCTTGAAAAATATTCAGCTCCTAAATCTTTTGGAATCCTGAAATGTAATGATTTTAATTTTAATTAAAATCATTTTAATGACTTATTTTAACTTACAGAGACTAGGAGTGGCCATAGTTGATCAAACGCACCAAGGGTTGGGGGCCTTTTGATATTTTTGTGCAAAATGTGGGGCCTTGGAGACAAAACACTGAGAACCACTGGTCTCAATTTTTCCCTGAAGAGGAATTATACTGTATATCTATGTGTCACTGACATAATTCATGTATTCTATTGTAAACTGTGCTGTACAGAATGTTACATCATGTCCCATTCACAAATCATTGCACATATTGTGCAAAGCGTCCCATGTTTACATTAACAACAAGTTAGGGAAAAAAAAATCACATTTGTGATTTTTCAATAGTCATTCACTGTCTGCCATGTGGTGGCAATGTTTCACCACTTTAACACAGCTGAGATTCCCCAGTGCATCTCAACAGCAGGGGGATAACAATGATGAATGCAAATAACACACTGCATCTAACCATATAATCAAATAGAGTCAAAGCAGCTAAATAAACTGGTTTATCCATTTTAAAGGGGGAGAAGAAAGCTGTAACTTTAGTTGTTTCTCTTACTTGATAGAGGCTAGTCAAATTAGGCAGATGCCAACAATGTACACAGGTCAACATTTGAAGTGGATCGAAAACCTTTCATCAAAGTTGTCCCATAACCAAAATGTACTCTCGTCTTAGGACAACTTTGATGAACTTATTTGATCCACTTCAAATTTTGACTTCTGTAGTTCCTGGCCACAATATAGTTCCTGGTAGTATTAATATGTTTCAAGATTAAATTTTAAGGAGCTGGTTGTTTACTTTTGTAAGAACAGTGGGTTTAAATCCGGCTGAGAAGCAGTGCTGGACAGCGTATCTGAGCTCAACAGTTACCTTGCTGTGTCTGAGAAGAGCTCTGGTCACACACAGCAGCTGTCTCTCTCCCACTGAGAAGTTCTCTCCGTTATCCGTCACCTCTGAATGCAGTGAATTTGGCAGCTGGATTACCTGAAAATAAATCAACATGTGACTAAATCACAGCTACTCCAAAGCCAATACGAAGTCAGACTTTGGAAAATCATACCAAAACCTTCTGCTCTTACTCACCATGTCCTTAATGTGCGTTTTCTCCAGAGCTTCCCAGATCTGTGCATCTGTATATTGATCCCAAGGATCCAGATTTGATCTGTTGGTGATATAAGCAACTTAGTCAACATAATCTGACCCTAGTCTTACTGCGCACGGTTCATCAAGCGGATGTTATTCTTGAGGAAAAAAATGTTTGTCTTTGCAATCTTTCATCAAAATGCAATAACTTGCTCAACTTTTGAAATGAAACTGCCGTTCAAAAGTTTGGGATTAGTAAGATTTTGAATGCTTTTTATAAAGAAGTCTCTTCTGCTAACCAAGGTTGCATTTATTTGATCAAATATAGAGAAACGAACAGTAATACTGTGAAATATTATTACAATTTAAAATAAGTGTTTTCTATTTGAATATATTGTAAAATGTCATGCTTAATCTTTTTTGGAGCCTGTGATACTTTTTTCAGGATTCTTTGTTAAATAAAAAGTTAAAAAGAACAGCATTTATTCAAAATAGAAACCTTTCCTAACAATATAAGCCTTTATTATCCCTTTTTATCAATTTAACACATCCTTGCTGAATAAAAGTAATTTTTCTCAAAAAAAAAAAAGAGAAAGAAAACATGTACTGACCTCAAACGTTTGAACGGTCATGTATAGTGTTACGAAGGATTTCTATTTTGAATAAATGCTGTTCTTTAACTTTTTATTTATCAAGGAATCCTGAAAAAAAGTATCGCAGGTTCTAAAAAAAACTTAAGCAGCAAAAACTGTTTTCAACATTGATAATAAATCAGCATATTATACTGATTTCTGAAGGATCATGTGACACTGAAGACTGGAGTCATGATGCTGAAAATTCAGCTTTGATCACAGAAATAAATTACATTTTAAACTTTTGAACAACAGTTTATATAATGCCCACTTTTCTCAATCCAATCGATTCTAGATGGATAAAACACATCCTTGCTGAAAAAAAGTAATTTTTCTCAAAAAAAAAAAAAAAGAGAAAGAAAACATGTACTGACCTCAAACGTTTGAACGGTCATGTATAGTGTTACGAAGGATTTCTATTTTTAATAAATGCTGTTCTTTAACTTTTTATTTATCAAGGAATCCTGAAAAAAAGTATCGCAGGTTCTAAAAAAAACTTAAGCAGCAAAAACTGTTTTCAACATTGATAATAAATCAGCATATTATACTGATTTCTGAAGGATCATGTGACACTGAAGACTGGAGTCATGATGCTGAAAATTCAGCTTTGATCACAGAAATAAATTACATTTTAAACTTTTGAACAACAGTTTATATAATGCCCACTTTTCTCAATCCAATCGATTCTAGATGGATAAAATGTCTAGTTCTACTTTTGTTTCTTGTTGAATATCCTGTTTCACACTGAAGTACTGTATGTGACATTGTGTAAGTGAAATGGGTTGCATCATTTTGACTTCATGACTTCAGGAACAATAGGTAAAGTGACGTGGACCGTACCTGACAGTACCAATGAAAAGAACCGGCTCTTGGGGGATGACTGACAGCTTGCTCCTCAAGTCCTCCAGACCAACGTGAGCGATGTTGACACCATCAATGATGATTGATCCTCGGCTGAGCTCCGCTAGTCTGAAGAGTGCGACGCCCAGTGAAGATTTCCCTGAAGAAACAGCCCACCTGTGTCACAATCTAATACAACCCGCAGTAGAGACGAACACAAACGACATCTGAGAGGATAAAAAAGCCAAGTAGACAGGCATACCTGAGCCCGTTCTGCCAACTATCCCTACGGTCTCCTCTGGAAGTACACTAAAGGAGAGATTCTTCAGAACCAGAGGAAGGTCATCCCGATATCGCATTTCCACATTCTGGAAGGTGATTCGTCCTTCTTCTGGCCAGCTGGAGGCAGGAGCGGAGGAGCCGCAGATCTGTCGAGGACCTTCGCTTTCCAGGTTCTGAGTGAATAATGATTATCTGCATTATTTTTCATGTAGGAGCAGGTGTGGCTATTAGTAACTTGAATGTGTGAGGCTTTTGGTGTCAATCACTTCCAGTTATTTTAGCTGTACAAAATAGTCTGTTATACTGCTTGATATCACAACCATTTGTTTTCATATTATTTCAATGCATAAATATAAACACACTGGCTTGTAGTAGGTATGTGCGAGAATAGTCGTCTAGACGATACTGCTGCTGCTAGTCAACATTGGAAATACTAGTCGTTTTTTTGCACCAATTTGTTTTGATGTTTATTTGTTCGAAGGCTTGTTATACTACCAGTTATGCAGGCCAACACTTGTTATAATTTGTTTACCAGTTTAGGGGAAGCATTATAAAAAATAATTAACTTGATGACAACAATAGTTGCTATATCAACTTCAAGTTCATTTTATTTGTATAGCACATTCACAACAGCCACCAGGCTGACCAAAGTGCTTTACAGAAGAGCAAGATTATACCACATACACAGAAAACAGGACTACCAACAAAGCCTGGTCACAGGATCGCAGGCTTCTAGACAGAGTGTAGAGATGAAGAAGTTCAGAGAGGTAGACAGGAGCTAAGTTATGTAGGGATTTATATACAAAGAGTAGAATTTTAAAGTCTATTCTCTGACAAACTGGCAACCAGTGTAGAGATCTAAGAATTGGGAGTGATGTGTTTATGTTTATGACACTTTAAAAGAAGTCTGTCCGCAGCATTTTAGACGAGCTGAAGACGCGCAATTTGAGACTTTAGATGTACCGCAATATAAAGAATTGCAGTAATCTAGACGAGACGTAACAAACACATGAACAGCCATTTCTCGAGTTTTAGGAGTGAGAAAGTTTTTAAATTTAGACAGTAAACAAAGCTGATAGAAACTGGATCCGATAACAGAACAGATATGTTTATCAAATTTTAAATGCCGGTCAACAAGAACACCAAGGTTCCGCACCCGTGAGGATCTAAAAACGGATAAACTTTCTAACTCAGGGCTTATACATGAGAGTTCTCATTTGGACCGAAAACAATTACCTCTGTCTTGTCTTCATTTAGGAAGAGGAAATTTTGGGCTAGCCATGATTTAACCTCCTCTAAACATTGCAGAAGTGAAGTAATCACAGTGGAATTGTTTCTTTTGATTGGTAGATAGATTTGAGTATCATCTGCGTAGAAATGAAAAGACGCACCATGTTTTTTTTTAGAATAGAGCCCAGAGGTAGCATGTAAAGAGAAAATAGAGAGGGAGCTAAAATAGAGCCTTGTGGAACACCACAGGTCAGAGGTGCAGGGGAAGAGGTAAAATTACCCAGCTTCACTAAAAACTTTCTGTCAGACAGGTATGACTGAAACCATTTCAGAACGTTTGCTTTTAGACCTACCCAAGACTCTAATCTAGATAATAGTGAGGAGTGGTCTATGGTATCAAAAGCGGCTGATAAATCTAAAAGAATAAGAACCACAGAGTCTCCGAAATCAGTAGAGAGGTAAATATCATTTAACACTCAAAAGGGCAGACTCAGTGCTGTGAGCAGACTTAAAACCAGATTGAAAAACCTCATAAATACAATTACTTGTCAGAAAACGTTGAAGTTGATTCAGCACAATTTTCTCCAAAACTTCTGAAATGAAAGGTAAGACAGAAATCGGCCGAATTTTCTTTTGATCAAAATCCTTACGAATAAAATACCTGTAAATAATGTATAGTTGTCAGTGCACATCAAGCTTTTCTGGCGATTTGTCATATTTACAGGTACTTTACATACATGAGAAATGTGATCAAACAGCAAAGGTAAAGCTTCTCCAAAGTCCGATTTGGTGAACTGATTCAACTTGTTCACTAAAAAGAACCAGTTCAAAAGAATGATTCGTTTGTGAACCGAACATCACTCCAGTCAGTTTGTCTGAGGCTCTGGATTACAGGTAATAATGTTGTAAATAATGTTTCTTGCACAGACCGATCCTTTCGCTTCTTAAGACCTCGATATATCATCAGGAGCCACAGGTATTCATTTTGTGCTCCTTGATATGCTTATTTTTTTATTTTCAAAAACGGGCAGCAGCTGACTTGACTATGAATCACCAAGGACCACGGTTTCAGCTAAAAATCTTCTTTACTGTTCTACCTACATGTACATCTTGGATGGCCAGAGGGTGAGTAAATTAACAGCAAAAAAATTCATTTTTGGGTGAACTATCCCTTTAAGAGTGTACAATGATCATAATGCAAGGCAAGCATGTCGACTGTAGGCTATATGACCTATTTTTTTAGCAGTATTCACTATGGGATTTTACTGTTTGATTCACAGAGTAAGCAAGCTGTTTTCAAATGGATCAAACAGTTTACTGCACTTTTTTATTCTTACAGTTACTTACCTATAGCAGCTTACTTTTGAATTGCAAAATAAGCTGAATACTTTGTACTTCAGAACTCAGCGAGACCATTATTGGCTTCATTAATCACTGTAAAATGCTCTCTGCCACTTGGGCGGCAGCTAAGACAGCTGTACTGCTCTGCTTTGATAAGAGCCTCCTGAAAAAAGCTGTGTCATACGCTATGATGTTCTGTCTGGCAAAAAACGCATCCCATGAAGCTTGCTGAGTGGGATGTAGCAGGCTCACTATGCAGCGTGCTGACCGCTGGGCTCAGCCACCTGTGTAAAGCAAAGATCTAGTGTCTTTTGTGCGCTGTCAATTGAATAAGAAACGGTCCGTCCCTTTCTATTTGTCATTGACACAACCAGCACGCATGTGTCACAGGAGCTTCTACCTTTATGTAATGATTGATCCGCTCCACTGATGTAAAACGGGCTTCGGTTTCAGAAAGCAGCCTCACGGTGAACTGAAACAGGCCGGTTAGCTGGATGTGGGAAGGGAAAGAAAACGAGGAGTGAATAACAACTGTGCAATAGTAAGCAATGCAAATTAATGACGGCACAGTAACGGTCCTGCCCTACAAGGGTCCCCACTCATATACCGTGTGTGAGAGCAGCGCACCTGTACGGCGTAGGAGATGGCCAGACCGGCGTAAGCAGGAGGAATGCGGCCGTGCATGAAGACGATGAGGAGGGCGACGGTGGTGATGAGAGAAATGCTGATGAGGTCCAGACGCACAGCCAGCCAGCGCATAGCACAGCTGAACAGATAGTGACACGCTTGATTTGTATCAAGCAGGGCTTGATTCCTGGTGGAATATAACCAATATTTAGCCTTATTTAAGTCCTTACTTTGTAAGTTTATTAATAACATACTTTTAATCTTCTACACACACACACACACACACACACACATACACACACACACACACACACACACATGCACACACGCACACACACAATCTATCTATCTTACAATATAAGTATTTTAATGCATTATCAAAGTAATTCTTAATTATATTTATTATTAGTTTTTATTTAAAATTTAAACCTCTTAGTGTGAATTTTTCTTGAAAAGTGTGTATAATAAAATTTCTTTAAAATAAAAGTCACTAGGTTCTGTGTTTTTCATGATTTTCTGATGCAGTGCCCTTTGTGAGTGTGGCATCTATGCACTGTTTGAACTTTGTGCAAACTTTCCGAGGCCACAGTACAAGCAGACCTCAAGTAAAGTTTCACTGCAGTGTTTGTCTCAGAGAAAAGTTCTGCAAAGTCATGGAGGGCATTCTGCTGTGTGAATATTACCTGTGTATGAAGTCAGCACCCCTGCCGTAAGCATAGATAGTGGACAGGCCTTGCAGACTGCTGGTGATATGAGAGGTGAAAGGGGATTGGCTGATATTTTCCAAGCGCTTCAGCTCACGAATGAGAACCCTTTGGGTAAAAAGGACAATTGGAAAAGTATATTTATATATTTTTCTGTCCCTGACAAAACGTCAGCCAGTCTTAGAATATGAGTTTTGATCAAAGCTCTGGCTCATCTCATCTGCTTATCTGTGTGGCTCACAGAGCTGCCTGTGATGTGACAGGTTAGTGGCTTATGAGATGGAGGCCCACAGGGGACAATAACGGTGAGACTGAGGGGATCTTCCTGGCTGAGCTGCAGTCATTTCTGGCTTCTGAACTGATTTATATGGGGCTTTATGGGGCCTGTCACACGTCAGCGCTAACACAGGCAGGACAGCAGAGCCAGGCCATTACTGATGAGCAATCAGGCTGATTTCAGCTTGTAAGTGCATATATGAAAAAGGCATTGCATGTGAATAATGTTGTTAATGATTCATATTTTTCTTAAAAAGAGGGCAAGCGAAGGAGGACAATCATGCCCTTGACATGCTTTCTCTAAGACAGATGCTATGAAAATATATTTATAAGTGTGGTTCTTTTGTCTTTTTAGACATATTTAAAAACAATATAAAAAAAAAAAAAAAATTATATATATATATATAGAAAGAAGCCTCTTCTGCTCACCAAGGCTGCATTTATTTGATAAAAAACTGTAATATTGTGAAATATTATTACAATTTAAAATACCTGTTTTTCTATTGCAATATACAGTATTGCAATATATTGTAAAATGTAATTTATTTCTGTGATCAAAGCTGAATTTTCAGCATCATTACTCCAGTCTATATATATATATATATAAATACATTTTTTTTCTATTATAACCATTTATTTAAAATTATTTAGCAATTTTACAAAATTTATTAAACAATATACAAAATTATTAAAAATCAAAAAAATTATACATTTTAATTAAACAATTATATTAGAGAAAACTAACTATAGCGTTAACTATAGAGAATAGAGAAATAGTTTCTTATCTTTATTATCTATTTGTGAAATGTTTTCCTTGAAAAGTGTGTGTTTTAAAGTTTCTTTAAGATAAAAGCCACAAGGTTTGATATTTTTCATGGTTTTCCGATGCAATGTCATACTGTTTGAACTTTGTGCAAACTGTTAGAACACATATTAGTCGATTAATCAGTCTGACATATATTTGGTTCTACTTTATACAATGACACAGCTCAACTATCTGTTTGACCCAATAAATCTGTAAGACCAAACCTGGAGATGCGGTTGACGACGAAGAGGAATGCCCCTAAAGGAATGATGGAGAACAGGAACCAGGGAAACACAGCACCCACCATGCCCAGGCAGAACAGCACTAATGTCACATTCTGCAGCAGCATTTCTGCTTGCATCGCCAGACGCACGTCAACTACGCACAGAGGAAGAACAGAGAGCGAACGTGTGAGAGAGCGAGACATCAGCACGCTTCGAGACGCCCCCGTCATCCTGCATGTGAAAGGATTTGTGAAGAAAGATAGAGAGAGGTTCCTCACCCTCATCCATGTCCCTGGAGAATCGGTTGAGAATGCGTCCCAGGGGTGTTGTGTCGAAAAAGCGCATGGGGCTCAGAAGTAGAGTCTTAAATAGTTTATCATGCAGAACCGAGGCTGCACGCACAGTGCACTGCAAAAACAACACAACAACACACACAACAGTGTTAATAATGCATGCACCCAGACATAACCAAAATGCTAATAAATGGGCCGGTGATTAAAAAAAACCCTACAAAACCCTTTAGTTAAGGTCCATAAAGCAAACAAACAAGTCAGGGATGCACACAAACATTTACACAGCCATAATAGCTAGATTTATATGGAGAAAACCTTGGCAAGCATACAGGAATGCTTCTGCTCTGTGAGGCCCAGCCTGAGACGTCACACACATCCTCAGGAAAAAAGGTGAATTTCCTACTTTGATAACAGATATTTACTGGAATAACGACTTTGCATGGCCCCTTTCAGAATAGCAAAACAGCTTCAACACTGTTCACTGTTGTTCCCTCCTCTGGTTAGAAACAATAGATGGTTTTAATTAAGAGGCCAGAGACCACTTTACCAGCTTTTTTTTGGTGCAAATTAAAGTTATTTAAACATACAACATATTTAATATCAGCGTTGGAGAAAATTACTTTTAAAAGTAATGCATTACAATATTGCGTTCCTCCCTTTAAAAATAAACTAATTGTGTTACTTAGTTACTTTTGCATTGCATTACTTTTTCTCATCTGGTCTGGGCTTGCCTGTTTGTCTTTAATATAAAAAAAGTTATATTTTTGGCAAATGTAAAAGACCTTTCACACCAAAAGTGAAATGAATAAGCCTCAGGCTGAAGAAATTGAATACATAAAGGATTTATTTTACATTTACTTATATTTGTGTTTACCTGTATGCATTTACAGTAGCTAAAGGTTTTATCCAAAGCACCTTACATTAGAGGAGCATTAGTAATTAAATAAAGTAGCATCACAACTGTTTTCAACATTGATAATAATAATTAATGTTTCTTGAGCAGCAAATCAGCATATTAGAATGATTTCTGAAGATCATGTGACGCTGAAGACTGGAGAAATAATGATGAAAATTCAGCTTTGATCACAGAAATAAATTACATTTTAAACTATATTAAAATTGAAACCAGTTATTTTAAATTGTAATAATATTTTGCAATATTACTGTAATTTTAATCAAATAAATGAAGCATTAGTGAGCATAAGACTTATTTTTATTAAATTAGGACATGAATGATACATTGTGTATCTAATACATTCAATCTATAAAAAAATACAAGACATTTATAAATAAATTCATTTAGTCATTTTAAGTCACGCAGGGAAAATAAAGTGGCTGGGATTGCTGTGCAGTGCATTAGAAATAGAAAAGAGTCATTGTGAACTGTACTGTGAGCACACAAAAAGAGCACTTCTAATGTAGACCGCTTCGTTAATTATGAAGAAAGCGATCTAATTTTGGCCTAATGCACAGACCGTACCAGCGTAGACAACATAATGTCACTTTAGCACTTTACACAACTAACACACACACACACACACGAGGCGTAGTAAATGCATGGACGCCATCACTGCAGCACATATAAACACACGGTTACACAAGTACAAATATTCTCAAACACATGTCAGGAGACCACTGAGAATATGCCAGACATGCCTTCATAACAAAACTCCTCATGGGAAATTTTTTTTACCATTTGGATTTGATGCTTTCTGGCACAAGGGAACAAATTCCTTCCATTAACAGAATATGTAAAGTTTCCAAATTTGCAATCTTACCTCTGGGTAAAAAGAGATTAGCCATCATCGAGGAATTAGTGAATACAAGTGGCACACAATTACACAGACACATAACCTCTCTAATGTGCTGTCGGCTCTGCTTAATGGAGAAGAGGGCACGGGGTCCTGAGGGGACACATATACTCAACCCCTCCAGCTCAAAGTCAAGACACTGGACAGATAAATGGATTTAGCCTGCAGGCAATTTCAATTAAAGAGACAGAAAAGCAGACACTTGGCAATGTCATGGATTGCAGCGCAAGGATTTGTGGAAATGAAACCGAAACTATGGAAAGTACACTGTTCTAGATTTTTCACTTCACAATTATTGTGGCCAAAAGAATTCATAGTAACAATATATCACGAAATCTATAGAAGTCTTGGAAAATAATAATAATAATGAAACAATCAAATTCTTCTTTATTTTAACAAACAAAACAAAACAAAGTTTGCAAATTAATAAAATAACGTTATACAGACACTTCATATGTGATGGTATTTCATGATTTGTTTATTGCATTTACTATATTATACTTTCAATAAAACATTTGCATTGGGTGTGTAAAAGCTGTTTTATAAACATTTTCGGCCTGAGTTTTTGTTGCATTTACAGTTTTGACGAGCAGGCATCATCAATGTGCGATGTTTGGAGCGCTTTGAAATAGTAAATAATTTTGCGAAGCAATTGGTTCAGTTCATTCAAAGCTTCAAAAAGGTTTGTTTCTCCCAACACTGCTTAGTACAGCGACAAAGTACAACAACATATCAGAAAAACTACATATTTTTACTCCAAATGTGTGTTAATCTAGTTTTTTTTAATTAAATTAAATTAATTAATTTAATTTTAATTAACTTCCTTCCGTGAACTGATGTGGCTTCTTATCACAGAATGAGGCAGAAATTATATTATTTTATAGTATTCTGTAGAGCGATAAAGGCTGTGTCAATTACCATTGTATTGGAAAATGCCAGCAATGACTTGAAGAACACCGATAAACCAAATACTGTTGCATTCGGGTGTTGATTCTCTTTATGTTTCATCAGTCAAAGTATTTCTTTGTACATTTTATTCAGCTACAGCGATAGCTGGACAAATTAACGTGTGAGAGTTTAATGCGGTGTAGGCCTACTTTAAATTTTTTGGTGCATGGTTATCACAATATATTGCCACACCACTAATTAACATGATAATGATATAACATTTTTAAACATCACAATTGTAACCCTGGAGCACAAAAGCAGTGTTAAGTCGCTGGGGTATATTTGTAGCAATAGCCAACAATACATTGTATGGGTCAAAATTATTGATTTTTCTTTTATGCCAAAAATCATTAGGATATTAAGTAAAGATCATGTTCCATGAAAATATTTTGTAAATTTCCTACCGTAATCAAAAACTATTAATATGCATTGCTAAGAACTTAATTTGGACAAACTTTAAAGGCGATTTTCTCAATATTTTATTTTTTTTGCACCCTCAGATTCCAGATTTTCAAATAGTTGTATCTCGACCAAATATTGTCTTATCATAACAAACCATACATCAATGGAAAGCTTATTTATTCAGCTTTCAGATGGTGTATAAATCTCAATTTCGAAAAATTGACCCTTATGACTGGTTTTTTGGTCCAGGGTCACATTTACGTCAAAACCGGTAAATCACGCGCACAGTCAATAAAATATCGGTTTACAAACACTACACCACTGTGGGAAAAGGCATTAATTGCGATGCCCCCTTGACAGATTAACCTGCTACTCTCAGGTAGATTCAGGCAGTGATGAATAGTGAATGAGCAAAGAGGAAATGCATCTGCCTAAGGACCCAAGTGTTTGATAAAAAATTCAGCTGTGTGTAATGGAGACAGGAAGCCTGAACAGAGGAATCTGGTGCGCTGACAAATAAACTCCAGATTACCTTGACGAACACCAGCCCTCGCACCGTCTTCAGGAAGAGCGCCGCCCCCATGGATAAGACGTACACCCTGGAGTAGTACTGTATGTGCGGATTCAGTCGCATGCTGTCGCTCTCAGCGGTCTGGTTTGCCTGCAGCAGTGAGGAATTCTGCAGGGACAAAAGAACATCACCTTGGAAACGTGATCCATCCCTGGAGATTCCCAACAAACCAGCTGAACTGTGTGCACCAATCCCAGTCTCAATTATTTTACAGAATGCCAGTTAACTGCAACATCTGTTGCCGTGATTGTCCCTCTGAGTAAATCGTGTGGAGTCTGGCACTTCTAATTAGTTTCGGGATTGATGTTCGTTTCGGCTAAGCATCAAAACTCGGCGATTAAAGCTGGTGGTTTGTCGCCTTAAAGGAATAATTCGCCCCAAAAATGAAAACTGGCATCATTTTTTTTCTCACCATCATGTCATTTTCCAAACCTCCCTGCTGAAAAAAAAGACACCATCACAAAATGTGTTATTGTTTTACTGGTTATAATGGGATTTGTATTGTTTTAATGGAAACTGTAATGTGGGTCTCTATTGGTAATTGGTCGCCTTATATTGGTGGCTTGTTAAAACCACTAAATCCTAATAGGATATGTCCCAAAACACACTACAGAATACAAATTTTAATGGTTTTAATGGTTAAAAGTTGATGGTTTGTAATGGTATTTGTAGTGGAAACCATTAGAATTTCTGTGATGGCTTCTGTTGTTTTTTTCAGCAGGGCTGTGAAGACTCAAGAAACTCAAAATGAGAGATTCTGACCCGTTTCTGTTTTCCTTGCAATTATAAGGAACGTGTAAGCTTTCAAGCTTTTTATACCCTTCAAAAAGAGTATAAAAGAACCAAAAAAGTATCATGGTCAATTTTAAAGGGTTATTTTACTCTAAAATGTAAATTCTGTCATCATTTACTCACCCTCATGTCATTCCAAACCCATAAGAAATTTGTTCAATTTCGTAACACAAATTAAGATGTTTTTAATCAAATCTGTCTCTCTTCTGAAAGTCTGTTTACCTAAAACTCTGATGCTTTCAAATATTTGTAAAGATATAAAAAAAAGTAAAATCAAGCAAATTAATAAAAGTTTTCTGGAGCCACGATTAATAATAAAACTAGCCAGCTAAGCCAGTAGTATTAGTAGTACTGACAGTGTCGTGTAAACATGGAGTCATTTACGCTGGAACCGCTCCGACTGATTCACTCTCAAATTCGTGACTTCGATCTTTCAGTTCAAGCAAGCGGGATATATCGCCCTCCGATGGGCACTTTGGAGTGAAAACAATCATGGCCGCCATATTGAAGGGTCGTTCCAAACCGAAGTGCTCAAAACTGGCCACTTCAAAGGGACCTTCGGAATGAAGGATTTTGAAGGGTACAACTTCGGGCCCCCATGATCCTTTGCACAGGAAAGTTGTTTGGCGTCACACCCTGCGTTCCATTCGGAAAGGCTCATCCCTATACCCTAATCCCTTCAAAGGGTTTACCCTCCGGAGTGAGAGCTTCGAAGGGATTAGGGCATAGGGATGAGATCGGGATTTCAGAATACGAATCATTTGATTTAGATCGGAACTTCGGGGCAGGTTCACGAATTCAGATCAGGACTTCGGAGGATGTATCGCAAATCGTTTGATTTAGCTCGTAACTTTGGGGTGGGTTCGCGAATCATTATTTAGATCGGAACTTCGGAGCAGGTTCGCAAATCATTTGATTTAGATCGGAACTTCGGAGCAGGTTCGCAAATCTTTTGATTCAGATCTGAATAATGATTAGCGAATCATTATTCAGATCAGGACTTCGGTTTAGAGCCAGTGAATTGTTGTTTATGTATGTGGAATTTAGCTAGCAGGAAACGCAAATTAATTAAGTTATATTGTCCTATATGCTCTTTTGAGCAGTCAAACAATCCAAATAAAATATCGGTAACACTTTCTATGAAGCCCATATTTATAATACATTTTAAGGGTATTCTTAAGGCATTATAATGAATGCATAATATAAGCATGACCATTTTAATTTTGGGGTGAACTAACCATTTATTCACAAAAATAATTGAAATCCACCCTAA
Source organism: Sinocyclocheilus grahami (assembly GCF_001515645.1). Classification (NCBI taxonomy): domain Eukaryota; kingdom Metazoa; phylum Chordata; class Actinopteri; order Cypriniformes; family Cyprinidae; genus Sinocyclocheilus; species Sinocyclocheilus grahami. The sequence goes on from NW_015505689.1 coordinate 541,353, forward strand.
TTCTCTTTAGTACATTGATGAAAGATCATGAGCAAGTAGCGAGGAAACAAATGATTCTTTTGAGTCAGATCATGTCAATGAATAGGATGATGGGAATGATTCATTCAAAGATTCGTTCATACTGATTAGAACGTCTGCTTTTCTTTTCCTCAGAAGAAAAAGTGTTAAGAGAAGATGACCGAGTTGCTATTGTTAGCTGAATAATCACTTTGTCTTACCCCGCTGCCCTGCCTGATCCAGTGACTGAGCCACCAGTTGCTGAAGGCGATGCTGCCGGTGGTGAAGAGGAAGAGGAGGATGTTCACGACGAAGGCCAGGGGCCCTCCGGCAGCCTTGATGTAAGCAGTGTACACGGGCCAGGCCACGGCCCCGCTCCCCTTTTCCTCCGCCTGCATGAGCTGATCTGTGAGGGGCACATCAGACAACAGAAAGAGAGAAGAACAACAAAGAAGTGTGACTCATCCACCGACTGTTAAACCAACGCTTCCCAAAACAGGTCACATGGTGGCTAGCCTACGACCAAACCAGATCAAAGAAATCAGGCAATTTATTTGCTGGGTGATGTTCCAGAAGTGCTTATACTGAGTATAGCAGTCCGTTTCAGATCAGTGCATGTAAGTGAGATGTTTGTTTGTGCCAAACACAATGTGTTCTTCAATTCATTATTGATAACATTTTGTTGTGTATATACAGTATATTGTATATTCATATTGTAATGCAATTAATTTAGCGTGTTATATTAACATGAACACACACAATGCACTTTTGTTTATTGTCAATTTATAATCAACATTCATATATATGAATTTATGTATATACACACACACACACACACACAAATATGTTGATTACAAATGATGAATTTGTAGTTGATTATAAATTATATATATGCATTAATACAAAACATGAGCACGGAAAGCTGAATAGATCATGTATAATTTTCTAAAATTAATTATAATTACAATTATAATTACAGCGTATATATATATATATATATATATATATATATAGAGAGAGAGGGAGAGAGAGAGAGAGAGAGAGAGAGAATATATATTTATAAGTATTAATATATTTATAATAAGTTAACAATTGCATAAATGCATCAACACAAGACTTGACAATCTGAACAGGTAAAAAATAATTAAAATTCTGCATACTGCAAACTGCATACTTTTTTCGTACTAGTTTGCTATTTTCAATGTTTGATTTCAAACATTTTCACCTTTTATTTGGTAGAAAGTTATGGCTATGGTAATGAATCTCCAGAGTCATCCAATATACAGTCCTGAGGACAAAACAAATGAGAAGCACTGAATTAAACCCTCACCTCTTTTCTTGCTCTCAGTATGCGGCTTGGCTGCAGGGCTGACATGCAGGGACTGCGGGCTGCTCTCCTCCTCGGCCCTCTGCTTGTTTTTCAGGTTCTTCCTCACTAGGTTCTGGATGAAGGATGAAGAAAAAGAGAAAGAGCGAGACCTGGTAAAGAGCAACCCGCACCTGATTAACAGAACAAATCAGCCAGAACAATGGCTGCTGGGTCATTAATACAGAGATCAGTGACAATGTCCCTCGGCTGTTACTCTCACAGATCAATTCACTTATAAATTACAAAAGCACGGCATGAATTAACATTTCAAACCAGTGGCTCTGCAGCCCCTGCTTCATGAATTTTGCAGTAGGTGATGTAGGATGTTTTGTGAACGTGTGACCCTGGTGTTTTCCCATAGGGCAGCGTATCGCACCTCTTGCTGCACGCTGTTGAAAAGGGCAGCGTAGTCTCGGCCTTTCTCCATCAGCTGGACGTGTGTGCCGTGCTCCGCTATCTGACCATCCTTCATTAACACCACCTCATCACACTCAGGCAAGTACTGTAGAACAAACACACCCGTGGGAAAAGACACAGAGCGTCAGAAAATACCATGAGGAGACTTTATGTTACATTAACCCAACCCTAAGCACATTAATATCACATTAGAAGGCATTTGCTCAATTAAAAAAAATGTTTTAAGGGACATTTTTGTTCTTTAAATAGGGATGCATGACATTTTTTCTTTATCAGTAACAGTAAATATATGATATATATCCCCAAGCATATTAATATCATATTAGAAGTCATTTGCGCAGTTAAAAAAAGGTTTTAAGGGACATTTTTGTGTCTTTAAAAAATGTTAATATGAATGCATGACATGCCATCAGTTATCAATCTTTTTTTAAATATTTATGATGATTTTTTTTTATTTATCGGTAACAGTAAATATTGGATATTCATCATAATACAGTATATGTTGGCTTTTAAATGATGCTTTTTTCGATTTTTACATTTCCTTTAGATTACCTTTCCAACATTGGCAACTAACCAAAATAAATTAAGTTTAAGCTGAAGTACTAGCATTAACTTAACTGAAATATTAATTTAAAAAACATCTTAAATTAAGCTAAATCGAAAAAAAGATTAAAAAAAGACAAAAACACAAACACATAAAAAGTTACTAAAACTTGAAAAAAAACCCAGTGAAAATATAAAAATAAAAGCTTAATATTAAAATAACAGCTATGCAAAGAAATAAATGTGTATTCGACTTATTGGTATTGGCCTAAATTTGTATTATTTTCAAAATATTTTAGAAGCACAAAAAGGAATTTAAAGCCATACTGTGTTATCAACATAGGAACTGCCTAACAATGGCCTTTGCAATACAGCACGGCCTCTCGGATGAACCGTATTCAATTCACAAACGTATATAATCTCAGTGAAGCTTGGTGGATGAGCACAATGTCTCCTGTCCCAGTCTGTGCTGTGTCTATGCGGTACATCACATGCATTCATAGCCTCTTGCCTGCAGCTGGTGCGTGACAAAGATGACAGTCCTGCTCTTGGCCGTGCGGCGGATGGCGCTGTGGAATAGGTGCGATCCCACGCGAGTGTCGACGGCGCTGAGGGGGTCATCGAGCAGAAGGACGGGTCTCTCGCTGTACAGCGCACGGGCCAGACTCACTCTCTGCCGCTGACCGCCGCTCAGATTGGCTCCTCTCTCTCCTATCTACAGCAGATCATTCACAGCAGCCACAGTAATCATCACACTGCATTTTTTCAACTGAAAACTAATATGTGACCATGGACCACAAAACTAGGCTACTGGACAATTTTTTGAAGATTGAGATTTATATATCATTTATATATATATATTTATATATATAAATATATATATATATATTTCACACATTCACGAAAATGTTTGGATTTGTCATGTGTATGTTGCTGTGTCATGTGTTAGTTATTCTGAATGGATCCGTGTACTGTAGTAGATATATGCAGTCAGCAGGCGATTGGTTTAGGTTTTTTTTGGCATCTCCATGTGGTCCTGTTCGGTATCGCAACTTGATTTCTCTAAAATGTTTAAAAGCTCTTTGCTGTTGCACTGTACACATACTATAAAATTCTGATTTAATTTTTTTTATATACAGTATATATGCTTATATGGGCTCCTTATATCTTTTGGTTCTTTGGTGTCCTTTTTGAGTTTCTAAGTGTCCTTTTTTGGAAAGATAGCTAAATTTATCTTGAAAAAAGCTTGCAGAAAATACAGATTTTTGAGAATCACCCTTCAGTCTTTTGGTTTACATTGCTGGATATAGCAAATGATGACAAAATAAACATTTGAAATAAGATAAATGGTCTATGCTTAATTTCATGGAGTGTGCGATTAATCGTGATTAATCACAGAAAAAGGGTGTGATTAATTAGATAAAAAATTGTAATCGATTGACAGCCCTAATATATATCATAATTTATATATATATCATCTTTCCACTGATGTATGGTTTGTTAGGATAGGACAACATTTGGCAGAGATACAACTATTTGAAAATCAGGAATCTGAGGGTGCAAAAAAAAAATCAAAATATTGAGAAAATCATCTTTAAAGTTGTCCAAATGAAGTTCTTAGCAATGCATATTACTAATCAAAAATTAAGCTTTGATATATTTACGGTAGGAAATTTACAAACTATCTTCATGGAACATGATCTTTACTTAATATCCTAACGATTTTTGGCATAAAAGAAAAATTTTGACCCATACATGTATGTACATGTATTTTTGGCTATTGCTACAAATATACCCCAGCGACTTAAGACTGCTTTTGTGCTCCAGGGTCACAAATGAGTAAGATTTGAATGACCTTGTGCTATGATTGTGTTTGTCGAGGTCAGAGATTATATTACGAGCGCAATAATGCAGATACCTCAGTCATATCACCATATGGCAGCTCAATAATATCGGGAAATAAACAGCAGGCTTCCAGAACGGCATTGTACCTGGTGAGAGACGAGCAAAAAAACTTGTTTAATTTTAGAAGAAAGGCCAAAGTCATTTTTATGCAGAACTTATGTATGCATGAATACAGCTCCCTACTTCTCCTCAATGTATTTTTTTCCAAACAGGATGTTCTCCCTGAGGGAATCGTTGAGGATCCAGGCCTGTTGAGCAACATATGCGAAGTCTCCGTTTACAGCTACTGAGCCGCCAAGAAGGGTCATCTAGACAGAAGGCGGAGAATCAGACCTATACATCTGCTTTCGTCCTGCTGAGAGGACCAGCTGCTTCATGTCCAGGCTGCTTTATGATGGTTAAAGGGGTGGCTATAAAAAATCAAGGTTTTTCATTATTTACTCTAATTTCGTGGCAAACCCATATGCTGTTATTTTCTCAGTGGAGCTCATAAAGAGAAACACTCATCCTTTCTGTAAAACAACAGCTGTCCAGCTCCAAAAACAACAAATACCGTAGCATTGTACCGGTATACTCGTCTTCCAAAGTCATAGAGTAACTTTTTGTGACTGGAACAAAACTGTAAACAGACTGGAATTTAAGGCGTTATTCACTAACGATCGTCCCCAAATCAAAATGTGTCCTTTTCTATGTCTGTTGTGATTACATCCTTGATATAGTAAATACATAAACCACAGAATTATCCATAGACAAAATTTAGAAATGTTACCAACTTTTAACAGTAAGTGTGCATGATAAAACATTTAATAAACAAGTCTCTTATGCTCAGAAAGGATGCATTTATTTGATCAAAAATACAATAAAAAAAGTACAAATATTGAAATATTTTTACAATTTTAAATAACAGTTTTCTATGTGAATATATTGTAAAACATAATTTATTCCTGTGATCAAAGCTGAATTTTCAGCATCATTACTCCAGTCTTCAGAGTCACGTGATCCTTCAGAAATCATTCTAATATGCTGATTTGCTGCTCAAGAAACATTTCATGTTGAAAACATTTGTGCTGCTTAATATTTTGTGGAAACTGGGATACTTTTTTCTCAGTATTCTTTGATGAATAGATGAAGTTCAAAAGAGCAGCATTTATTCGAAATAGAAAAAAGTTTTCTAAAAACTTTTAGAATGCTTTAACTATCATTTTTGCCCAGTGGAATGCATCCTTACAGAATATAAGTATTACTATCTTTCTTTCTCCAAAACAAAACAAAACAGCATTCTCACTGACCCTGATCTTTTGAACAGTAGTGTATGTAATTCCTCACCTGTCCAAGTAGAGCAGATAGCAGCGAGCTCTTCCCACTGCCGACTCCTCCACTAACCCCAAGCAGCAACCCCTGGTGTACAGCGCAGAAAACAGGCCAGCAAATTACATCACAAGTATTTTATGGAAGTAGAGTGAATTTAATCATGGTTATGTTAAAAGTTCTGTAAATAAATGATGCTGCGTGCGAGACTTGAGCTTCCCATGAAAACCTTGTTTTTGTCTGAATATAATGAGACATGTTGACACTGTGCTATGTAAAGAACGTAAAACCGCACATGGAGTGGTAAAAATGTGCCGCTGATGTATCGCAGTACCTTCCGGATGCAGAGGTCTATGCGGTGCAGGGTTTTGTGCAGCGGAGGTCGGATGCTCTGTGTGGAGGAGATGGTGCTCTGTGGGCTCTCCTGCTCCATGTGTGTGAGGAGGTGCTCTGCATTGGGTTCCTCGCTCTCCCCTTTGCCGTCTTCTGCGGTGATGTACAAGCTCAGCTTCTCCCTCCTCAAAACTCTCTTCATGCCTCCTCTTTTCTGCTGGGCTCGGCTCTTTTTCCCCAGTGAGCTGCAGGTCTTCTCCCAGGCCAGTGTGGCATCTTTAAACTCCACTGCATTATAGAGATCTTCTGTTCTGTTTGAGATCAGCTCCCTGTCCTCCATCATAAACAGCTTCTGTGGGCGTCAGAGGAGGCATTAAAATGGAGAACCCTGAACTTGTTTAGTAAACACTTAAGGAAACACTCTCCCATAAGAAAAAATGCAGTCATCATTTACTCACCATCATGTTGTTCCAAACCTGAATGACTTTCTGTGAACACTTAAGGATAAATACAGCAGAATATCCAGGCTCTTCCTTATAATAATTGTGAATGAGGATTGGCACTGTTAAAGGGATAGTGCACCCAAAAATGATACTGTGGAAGTCAATGGGGACCAATACTGTTTGGTTAACAACATTCTTCAAAATATGTTCTTATATGTTCCACAAAAGAAAGAAACTCATACAGGATTGAAACAACTTGAGTGTAAGTTAGGGGCTGTTCACACGGAACGCGTTTTTTTCATTCCAATGTGCTACTTTTCCATTGTTTTTCTATGTGAACACGCTAGACGGACGTGTATGACCGTTGCGCTTGCGTCTTGTGTCTTTTGCAGCATCTCACACATGAGTGCCACGTTTTAAAGACACAGGGCCCTATCATACACCTGGCGCCAGGCGCGACGCAAGTGTTTTTTGCTAGTTTCAGCCCGACGCAGCTGTCATTTTCCCATCCTGCGCCACGTTGTTTAAATAGCAAATGCATTTGCGCCCATTTGTGCGCCCATGGGCGTGCTGGTCTGAAAACAAGGTGTGTTCAGGTGCATTGCTGGCACGTTACTATTTTGAGGAACTGAAAATAGACTACGCCATAGACCAACTCCAACCTGGTCTAAAATCTGGCGCAATATTTTTTCTTTGTTATTTAAAGAGTGTGTTAGTAATATGCGCCTATAGGCGGGTGCACAACACGCGTACACTTTGCTTATTACACACACAGGGACGCGCAGCAGCACACAAACATTTTTACAAATGAAAATTACATTCCGCCATGTAAATAGTGAATCCGCCATGGCGCGAGCACAACTGGCTTTTAAAGGGGATGGGAGATGAGACTCTAATTGGTTTATGGCAAGTTACGTCCAAAAAAATACCCATTACTCATTAAGAGAATAGGGAAAACACGTTTAGACCATGCGCCGGGCGCGCCGACCATTTTTCCCATCCTTAAACTAGCAAAAGTGGATTCGGACATGCCCTAAATGCAATTGCGCCGTGTGCTTTAGACCATGCGCTTAGATCGTTAAAATAGGGCCCACAGTGTCAAGTAGGGTTGTGCCGAATGACGATAGTTTGAGATATCACCTGTGGCTGATGCCTTTGACAATAGCAAGGCAATTATTAATATTATTATTATTATTATCATCAGGCTAGTAATACCATCTAATTAATATTAGGGCTTATTTGTTCCATTATATATTTTTTCTGCATTTTTACAGTGTTCAGCATTTTTACACATTATAATCAAACCAATCACATAAGATTATATTGAGTTTATGAACGCAATGGCCAATCAGAGGCGTTCAGATGAGTCATCGATGAAACAGCAGAGTTTTGTTGTTCAGCGTGCACTGACTGCATTCTGACTCATGAATTCTCTCATCATCTCAACAACAAAGTGCAGATGTATGTGCAATATTAGTATAAGAGATTTATTCATCATACACTGTAGACAGCTTCACTGATTTTATCGGGAGTGTTTTTTATAGTGCATAAACTCACGCTAGACTGAAGTCAGTGATGATGTTCTTTGGTAATGTAAATGTTCTTTGCTCGTTTTCTGTTGCTGCTGTTTGAATAACTGAGGAAATGTAAGGCTAAAAATATCAAATGTATTCTTACGTTTACATTATAAAAATCAGTAAAAATGTAATAGCAAAAAGACACATGCACCTCATCCTGAAGGTGGATGTTTTAAGAATGGTACAACAAAGATCTTTCAATCAGAAGACAGAAGGCATGTAGTAGATTGTTACAACAGGGTTTTCAGCAAAGTTTGATCATGTTGATAATTTAGAGGACTTGATACTGTAGGCTTTATAGGTTTAAATAATTTTCGGTGTTACGCTATCGCACAGCTTCAGAAGACTTATACATGGATCACTTTTATGATACATTTATGGTGCTTTTTGTCAATTTTAAAGTCCCAGGCTCTATTTTTTCAGTGTATTGGAAAAGAGCTGCCTGGATCTTCTTCAAATTTTCTCCTTTTGTGTTCCACTGAAATTAATTCACATTTTAAATAACACGAGGGTGAGAAAATAATGGCAGAAGAGTCATTTTTGGTTTGTTTATGGATGTGGATGTGTTTTTAACCTGAAATCGTTTCACGGCCACAGAGCCTTCGGATAAAGCACGCACCGCCAAGGGCGTGACCTTTAGAGCAAAGGTCATGGAGTTGAAAACAGCAACGACTGTGAAGGCCTGCAGGTTGTGACAGAAATGAAAACTGGTCTCTGTGAGTTCAGTTGTTTACGAGCCTCGGGCAGAAAGCGAAGTGCAGAAATATGGCTGTACCTGTGCTGCGGTGAGATCATAGCCCAGAGCCATGTGAAGAGTGAAAGTGCACACGCTGGCTATCACCACCACCACTGGAGCCACACCCACCGTCAGGCTCTGAACACAGCCGGCCCTCTCCAGGATCCTCCTCTCTTCTGATCGAACGCCTGGAGACACAACAGAGGAGACGTCAAAGCAGCAAGAGATGGTTTTCTGTTCAATGACTGCATTCACAGTACAACTAACAGGTATGACTCTCTAAATGTCCTGGAGCCGCTTGCATACACTGCTTAGACTAGTCTTACAAGTTAGTCATCCAGTTTTTTAGCTAGTCTAATTTGAATCTGAAAAGTAAAACAGATTAATCCTTGGCTGACTTAACCTAGCTGGTCAGACTAGTTTTTAAGAAAATGTGCTGTATGGGAATTTTTTGACTGTGTTAAAGCAAACAAACAAACAAAAACACCATAATAAGTTTGCAGATATTTAGGAAACATGTTAAGTTCACACACTTGCTTCTCTGAAAAACAACACTACAGCCAGTTATTCTACTTTGAAATGTGCGTTCCGTGTCAGAATGTCTGTTTTTGTTTTGGTCTGCGTGACTCCGCCCACTGCCAGTTTAACCAATAGTATTTCGATACCCCGGGTTCCCAGTTGGTGGAAAACACAGCGTATTGCAGCCATGGAAGCCAGCAAATGAATGAATGAAACCATCATATTTACATACACACATACATACATACATATTTTATTTTATTTTTTATTTATTTAGTCATTTAGCAGATGCTTTTATCCAAAGCGACTTACAAATGAGGACAATAAAAGCAGTCAAAACTAACAAAAGAGCAACAATATATAAGTGCAAATGACAAGTCTCGGTTAGCCTAACGCAGTACACGTAGCAAGGTGTATATAACACACACATACATATATATATATATATATATATATATATATATTATACACACACACACACACACACACACACACACACACACACATATACACACCAGAGCCAGTGGTGGTTTTGTAGGCAAACATTAATGCCTTGAATTTAATGTGAGCATCTACCGGTAGCCAGTGCAAATTGAAGAACATGCGTTCTTTTCGGCTCATTAAAGATTAATCTTGCATCGGCATTTTGGATTAATTGTAGAGGTTTGATAGAAGTGGCTGGAAGACCTGCCAAGAGAGAGTGTGCGATTAATCCCAGAAAAAGGGTGTGATTAATTAGATTAAAAAAATACTATAGTTAGAGCACCCTCACTATTTTAAGAAGCACCCTCAGTAATTTGATTATTGTGCTTTTTGTCATTTTTGGATTCCAAGTTTTCATTAATTTCATTTTATTGTAAAAGAGCTGCATGGACATTCTTTAAAATGTAAAAAATAATAAAAATAAATTAAGCACACACTTATCTCAGTCCAAAAAAAATGACATTTCTATTTCGCATTTTGCTAATTCATTTTTTATCAAAATGATAACTTGAAAAATTGCAAAACATTTAACTGCTACATTTTATTTCATCCAACTGAATGTCAATGTCTCAGTTAAATGACAGATGATTAAAAAAAACTGACGCTCTCAAAATGAAGATAAGGCACTTCTAATGTATTAGTTAGGGCTGCACGATTATGACAAAAATCATAATTGTCGATTATTCCATTGAAATTGTAATTGCGATTATTAATTACGATTATCACAATTTACACTGAATGATGTTTATACCATTGTTTGATGCAACTGCATGCCGTATTTTTATATGAAAAATAAGCTGAAAACACACTTTTCTATAGTATTAAGCCTCAAATGTCAACTATACATCGGATTGGTTTCTTCTTTAAATTATAAAAAAAATAAAAATATGAATGGTAGCATAATGTTATACTAAAACTAAAATTAAAATAATGGGAAAAACCCTTAAGACAACATGTAGAAAGAAATAAACGCATCTTATAAGCTGAAAACACACTTTTCTATAGTATTAAGCCTCAAATGTCAACTTTACATCAGATTGGTTTCTTCTTTAAATTATAAAAAAAAATAAAAATATGAATGGTAGTATAATGTTATAGTAAAACTAAAATGAAAATAATGGGAAAAACCCTTAAGACAACATGTAGAAAGAAATAAACGCATCTTAAGGATGCAGAATAACATAAGTGGACTTTGAACGATTAATTGCCGCTTTGAACGATTACGTAATTGTGGCATCCATAATTGTAATCGCGATTAGAAATTCGATTAATTGTGCAGCCCTAGTACTAGTACCACATTATGTTCAATCCGGCAGCAACAGTGAGAAGTGCGACTGTAACGGAAGACAGATAATAATCATAAATGGGATGTTGCAGTAGATGGGGATGCTGAGGCACTGGCTGGTGTCCAAGTGCCCCATTTCGCCTCCCTCTGCTGCACTAATATTTGTCTCCCGACTGGCTGCAAGCTGGCACATTCATTCAGCGCCGCTCTCTGGCTTACAGCCAAAGTGTTTTGCTGCTGGTCTAAACAACCAGAAGCTCTGGACGTAATCTCTGAAAACACTGCTGGATCTACATAATTCATATATAGTAGATGTTAATCTATGCAGGTTGTGATATTTTATTCATAAGTGCATGCAAAAAAAGGTGTAAATAGAGGAAAGAAGGCCATGCATCCTTCATTACTGCTCAGCTACATAACAGAGAATATCTGAGGTAAAAATGGATTACTAGAGCAGTGCATCCCAGTTTAAAGGGTTAAATGATCTGTTTTCTCCATATACAGTGACCTCAAAAGAATTTAAGACAAGCTAAATGGTACGTGGCTGGATATTTTATATGTAATGAAATGGCGTTCAGAGATTTTATTTAAAAAAAAGGATATACTAAAATACTGTTCAAATTTAAGACAAATATTATATTAATATTCAATGTATAATATTCATATTTGATTTATGTCATGAACTACACCTGATTGTTTTAAAGGGTGATTTGAATACTTTTGGTATAGTATTTTTTATTTTTTGTAAAACTTTACAATAAGGTTCCATTTGTTAACTATATTTGATGCATTAAGTAACAATTAGCAATAAATATGTTACGATATTTATTAATCTTTTTAATGTTAATAAAAATACAGCCGTTCATTGTTTGTACTTATTAGCTCAGGTCCATTAAAAAGCATTAGATACAACTTTTGAATTTTATAATGTATTATTAAATATAGGAATCAGCATCAATGCTTTAGAAGTATTTTATGTTAACTAATGTGGCTTACTAATGTCAACAAACTAAACCTTATTGTAAAGTGTTACAGATTTTAAAAAAATGTTTTTGAAAGAACCTCAAAGGCTGTATTTATTTGATCAAAAATACAGTTAAATGTTGCATTGTGAAATATTATTATAATTTCACAATATTAACCACAATATCATTTAAAATCTTTCTGATATGCCTATTTGGTGCTAAAGAAAGTCATTATTTTCAATGTTGAAAACAGTTGTGCTGCTTCATGTTTTTGTAGAAGCCATGATAGATTTTATTTTTTAGGATTCTTTGATGAATAGAAAGTTGAAAACAACGACATTTATTTGAAATAGAAATCTTTTGTAACATTATAAATGTGTTTACTCTCACTTATGATACATTTCGTGCGTCATCGTTGAATAAAAGTATTCATTTCTTAAAAAACTTCAAAATTTTGAACTGTAGTATAGATCCACATCACCCAAATTGTTCTTATTTAACATTCAACAAAGTCAAACCGTCCCAAGGCATTATAGAAGAAAGAGCGCTGAATGCTTTTGTGAGTTAATCTGGAAGCTCAGAGACTCTCAGGACATTCAGTGACGGAGGACAGAGCCAAGACAGCGGATTAGGAAACTTGTTCCTTTGAATGCAGTGCAAAGCCACAGCGATGATCCTTTGATTTCCAAGGAGACCATGACATCTGAGCGCTCAGTCGCCATCATTATACACTCACTTCCAGTTTGGCTGAGTCAGTGCTACTGTGTGAGTGGGTGCAGCCGAGTGCTGTCTTACTTTGGATGTTGTTAGCAAACGCCGTCTCCCAGCAGTACATCTTAATGAACTTAATGCAGCCCAGGATCTCGTTCATCAGCCGGACTCGCCGGTCCGTAACCGTCACACACCTTTTACGGAAATACGCTGTCAAGCGGGAGGCCAGCATCTGCAGGAAACAATTTAAATGTGAAGAACAGCCTGTACAGTCAGACACAAGACTACAGTAGGGAAATCCCACGAATAAAACTGTTAGTGTATGGACCAAGGCAAAGTATAGAAATTTTAGGTATCAATTTAGATTAGGGAACATTATTCAACCTTAACTAGTTGCTTATTAGCATGCACATTGGCTGCTTATTAGTACTTAAAAAGCACATGTTAATGCATGACCGTATTCTAGATCCTTTAACACTGCCTAATACCTAAACATAACTAATGCAACAACAACTACCTTACTTATTAATAAGTTGCAGTTTATTAGGGCTGTCAAAATGGCTGAAAAACTAAATTCGAATTTTTTACTTAATCAAAATTCGAATTATATGCGAATTTAAAATGCATAATTTCAGTTAGGGCGAAGAAAAGCTTTTGGCTTCTCTTCTGAGGCCACAAGAGGGCGCATCGAGCAAAATATTACTAATGCACATTTATTCAAAGCATAACATGACTATCTGTGAAAAAGTGCATAATGTTATATTAACCAATTATAATTAAGTTACTTAAACAACTATAAACAAAACAGGATCATGTATGTATGCATAGTTTAATACAAAGGGCCGAAAGCCAATCACACAGAGTACATTTTTCATTTAAAAACACGAGATGCAGTGGGATGGGAAAAAACCCTCCATAAAGTCTCGATATATGTTTTTTTCACAGTTAAACTTGCATTAATTTTACATGGCTTTCTAAATAAAAGCGATTGCTTTTGTGCGAGACGCGAGTGCAACGGTGATAGATGTCCCTCTAGAAAATGTGTGTTCTGTGTGAACGGCTTGGTTTCAGTTTTGATGTAAACAAGATCTTCTCCACATTGATGTTCTCTTTTCCCGCAATATTTGTAATTAACAACGCAGCAGCGCCGCATCTAGTGGCTTCAACTGGATAGACTAACAAAAACATTATAATGCAACGACACTTACATCGTTTTAATACAAAGGGCCGAAAGCCAATCACACAGAGTACATTTTTCATTTAAAAACACGAGATGCAGTGGGATGGGGAAAATCCCCCGCCATAAAGTCTCGACATATGTTTTTTTCACAGTTAAACTTGCATTAATTTTACATGGCTTTATAAATAAAAGCGATTGCTTTTGTGCGAGACGCGAGTGCAACAGTGATAGATGTCCCTCTAGAAAATGTGTGTTCTGTGTGAACGGCTTGGTTTCAGTTTTGATGTAAACAAGATCTTCTCCACATTGATGTTCTCTTTTCCCGCAATATTTGTAATTAACAACGCAGCAGCGCCGCATCTAGTGGCTTCAACTGGATAGACTAACAAAAACATTATAATGCAACGACACTTACATCGTCATCGTATCTCGTGCACCTCTGATAAGGGCTGCCTCCTAAACGCTCACCTAAAATTCGAATGCAACGTTTTTGCATTCGAATGTGGATTTTTATTTCAAATTCGACGAATATTCGAAATTCGAATTTGTTTTGACAGCCCTACAGTTTATTGAGGGAAAACTCTTAGTTAATAGTGAATTCCCTACTCTAAAGTGTAACCAATTTGTTTTTATTCTGAAAATGACTAGAGAAAACTCTTATTTGTTGCCTGGGGTCATGCGGAGTACTTTGAAGCTGCCTGAATAGGGATTTTGGTCTGTCAAAAATGGTCTACAGTGAGTCTGGTTCACTTCCATTAGATGGAGAAAAATCCTGGAATGTTTTCCTGCAAAACCTTAATTTCTCTTCGGCTGAAAAAGTCATACACACCTTGAAAGGCCTGGGCATGAGTAAATAATAAGGCCATTTTTTTTAATCTATCTGTCTCAAATCACAACTGAACTACAGCTGCATGCATGAAACCATCTTCCCTGACAAACCCATCATAACATCATAGTATAATTGAATCTAACATCATATTTTGTTACTAAATGACTAAAAGAACTTTTGATTTCAAGTCTTAAAACTATGCAGAAGTATTTGTATTTTACCTTCTGTTCCTTACTGAAAAAAAAAATCTCATACCAGCCTAAGTTGGTGTCTCAGTCTAGTCAGGGTGGTCTTAAACCAGCAATCAAGTTTAGGCTGGTTTAAGCAGGTCAGCAGCCGTTTTATTCATGATAAAGCACGGCTATGACCGCTTCACCCATAAACAATCACTAATATAGCCTCAAAACGGTGCAATGTATGTATTTCAGCAAGATTAACTGCTTGTTATTTATTTAATATTACTGTATTTATTGGTTTTCTGTTTCAGGTATGATTCTGTATGTCCATCAGTTTACACTGTAATGACGCTGTGCTGCAAATCAGTCTGTTTTAAACTAAAAGACGGAAAACAGACATTTTCTCATGCTGAGAGATAAGCAGATGTATGTGTCTGAGAAAATATCATTGTATTAAACTCTGTGAATGTGCGAGACTTCTGGTTCATTACTGCTATAGGGAAATAACAAGAAGAATAACAAAGTGCAGTAAAGAGTAAAACTGTTCGTGCTACAAACCAGTGTGTTCATAATTAAGATAATACATTCAAATAATATGGTCAAAAACACCAGTGTGCAATATCAAGCAGCAAAACTAGAGGTTTTGCACAGCTAAAATAGCTGGAAGCAGATAACACCGGAAGCCAGACACATTAAATTTACAAATGGCCACGAGAAAAATAAGGTGGATTCTCTGTTTTTATTTGAGCTCTATTAGTTGATTCTCTTGCCGTTCACTGTTGCTGTCAGGAACTATTTTTTTGGCAGAAGGACAAGATTTAACGAACTTGAAAAAAAGTTACTTTTTTGGTTTTAATATTTTTCGTTGTGGGGTAACTATTTTATAAAAGCAATAAGGTACTCAAGGCGTGGCTTATTGTGAATAAATCACGGTTGAAGGGGTTGCAGGCCTAACAACGCACTTCAGCCTTGACTTATTCCACAATACAGCATGGCCTCTCATGCCATATCACATAACACATATCAGATCAAAAGTGAAAACGTCAGATTCAATGTCTTAAAAAAAAAAAAAAAGATTTGGGCCATTCAACAGCACTGGGAACTTGGCCTCTGTAAAGGCTGTTCCTTTTATTAACAAAAGGTTTAGATGTGCTTATCTTACCATGGTGGGATAGAAGATGACAAAAATGGCCGATCCCACGAGTGCAGTCGGTCCTAAGAAATAGATGGTGTATGACAGACCCAAAATCCCAACGAGAGGCCCTCCAGCCAGCAGACAGCCCACCGAGACGGCCTCGTACAGACGCTGTCCATCACTGGAGCAAATGTTTACCAGCTGAAAGAGTAACAGGATGAGTCACCCAAACTAAAACATGGCACGCTTAACCCGCATCAGCGCTGGCACAGTGCATTAGCGTCATACAGCACTCAGGCCTCACAAACACAAGCCCAGTTTGGTTTTAAAGAGCCAAAAGGTCACATGAAAAAGTGAGCTTAAACTACGCAAAGACCTGAACCCTCTCAGATGTCATGTTCCCTTTACATTCAAGTGAATAAGGCATGACCTGAGAAGCTGTTCGAAGCTTGTTTACAAAAGTGCTGCTCCTAATGAATAGTTTAGTGTTTATTACGGGAGTATTAGCACACGGTTCACCTCTCCTGTGCTGATGTCTTTAGTGCTGCGTAGTCGCAGGATCTTCTGGAAGGCGAAAGTGAGCGCGGCTCCCCGGAGGCGTGCGGCCGTGCGATAGCTGACAGCCCACACTAAAGCCAGAGACCAGGAGCGTGTCAGCTCCAGGAGGAAAATCCCGGCGACCAGAGCCAGACCATACAGCAGCTTCACCTCTGCGCACTGAGAGTACTCCAGCAGGGCTCGGATCAGCAGAGCCTGAGAATAACAGCACACAACCAGGATGCTGAGCGAGGAGACAGCTGTAAGACTTCACTGAGTTTTTGTTTTTATTTGAGCAGAATCAGAATTACACGAGGAGGGATTCAGAGGTGAGCTTTGAGGTTTTATGGTATCAGAACATCCTTTGACTTGCGCTGGGGTCGTGGGATCAAGTGCTGCTTCTAAGAAAACACTAGAAAACACTTTTTCTTTGACTCCGTCTCAAACTATTCTCGTTCTAATTATAATCCAGTCTGGTCCTGGAATGCTAATTGTTCAGTACAGTTGCACTGCGCATCGTATTGCTAAAAACTGAATTCATAAATAAAGAAATTAATAAAAAAATAATTTATCATCCTCAGTCACTTTTCAAATTGCTCCTATGCCACTGAAAAAATTAATTTTTCATTTTTTGAAAAAGATAAATACTTTTATTCTGTGAGGACCTATTAAATTGTTTAAAAGTGACAAGAAAAGACATTTAAATGTACTTTTTTTTTTTTTTACATAAATGCTGTTCTTCTGAACTTTCTATACAGCAAAAAATACAAAAAAGACCTTATGCCTTATTTTTTAAAGAATAATAATTTTATTCAGTAAGGACCCAATAAATTGATCAAACGTAATGGTAGAAGACATTTCTAAAAATATATATTTTAAATAAATGCTTTTCTTTTGGACTTTCTATTAATCCTAAAAAACAAAAACAAAATGGAAATGGAATTGGAAAAATTAATTTGTCATCCTTAATCACTTTTCAAATTGTTTGTATGCCTTTGACCAAATCAAAACGATCAAAAGTGATGCTAAAACATTTATAATATATATTTTAATAAATGCTGTTCTTTTGAACTTTCCATTCATCAAAGGATCCTGAAAAATAAAACATATCATGGTTTCCACAAAAATATCAAGCAGCAAAAACTGTTTTAACATCAATAATCATAAAAAAATGTTTCTTAAGCACCAAAACTTTGCCATCACACAAATAAATTACATTTTAAAATATAGTCAAATAATAAAACAGTTATTTTAATTTGTAATAATATTGCACAATCTTACTGTTCTTACTCTATTTTTGATCAAATAAATGCAGCCATGGTGAGCATTAGAGCCTTATAAAACATTTCAAAATCTTACCGACCCCAAACTTTTGAATGGTAGTGTAAGCCTGAAATAATTTGTGACCCTGCAGCACAAAAGCAGTGTTAAGTCGCTGGGGTATATTTGTAGCAGTAGCCAAAAATACATTGTATGGGTCAAAATTATAGATTTTTCTTTTATGCCAAAAATCATTAGGATATTAAGTAAAGATCATGTTCCTTGAAGATATTTATTAAATTTCCTACCGTAAATATATCAAAACTTAATTTTTGATTAGCAATATGCATTGCTAAGAACTTCATTTGGACAACTTTAAAGTTACTTTTTTTTTTTTTACATAAATGCTGTTCTTCTGAACTTTCTATTCAGCAAAAAATACTTCACATTGACCTTATGCCTTATTTTTTAAAGAATAATAATTTTATTCAGTAAGGACCCAATAAATTGATCAAAATGGTAGAAGACATTTCTAAAAATATATATTTTAAATAAATGCTTTTCTTTTGGACTTTCTATTAATCCTAAAAAACAAAAACAAAATGGAAATGGAAAAATTATTTTGTCATCCTTAATCACTTTTCAAATTGTTTGTATGCCTTTGACCAAATACATTTTTCAAGTTTATTCAGTAAGGATCCATTAAAACGATCAAAAGTGATGCTAAAACATTTATAATATATATTTTAATAAATGCTGTCCTTTTGAACTTTCCATTCATCAAAGGATCCTGAAAAATAAAACATATCATGGTTTCCACAAAAATATCAAGCAGCAAAAACTGTTTTAACATCAATAATCATAAGAAATGTTTCTTAAGCACCAAAACTTTGCCATCAAACAAATAAATTACATTTTAAAATTGCACAATCTTACTGTTTTTACTCTATTTTTGATTAAATAAATGCAGCCATGGTGAGCATTAGAGCCTTATAAAACATTTCAAAATCTTACCGACCCCAAACTTTTGAATGGTAGTGTAAGCCTGAAATAATATGTGACCCTGGAGCACAAAAGCAGTCATAAGCCGCTGGGGTATATTTGTAGCAATAGCCAACAATACATTGTATGGGTCAAAATTACAGATTTTTCTTTTATGCCAAAAATCATTAGGATATTAAGTAAAGATCATGTTCCTTGAAGATATTTATTAAATTTCCTACCGTAAATATATCAATTCTTAATTTTTGATTAGCAATATGCTTTGCTAAGAACTTCATTTGGACAACTTTAAAGGTGATTTTCTCAATATTTCCAGATTTTCAAATATCTCGGCCAAATATTGTCCTATCCTAACAAACCATACATCAATGGGAAGCTTATTTAATCAGCTTTTTTTTTTTTTTTTTGATGTATAAATCTCAATTTCGAAAAATGTACCCTTATGACTGGTTTTGTG
The DNA here is from genome assembly GCF_001515645.1 of Sinocyclocheilus grahami. Lineage (NCBI taxonomy): Eukaryota > Metazoa > Chordata > Actinopteri > Cypriniformes > Cyprinidae > Sinocyclocheilus > Sinocyclocheilus grahami. The sequence goes on from NW_015505689.1 coordinate 560,520, forward strand.
GTCCAGGGTCACATATTTGAGTATTTACTTGAAGCCATGGACAGGAGTAGTGAGGACATTTTGAATTTATGACATGAAAAGCGTGCTAAAATGTACTGCAAATAAACATAAGAGCTGCTGAGACTATGGCTGACCCATGCAACACTAAACAAATCAACGCAAGGAAATACAGTAAGCGTGCTATTTTGTAACATGTAATCCCTGATAATGCTATTAAGCGAGTGCTGTCAGGGGCATGTGCGGCCTTGTGTGGGGAAATAAAATTAACAGCTGCGTTCCCAACAGCATCGCAGTAAGAAACTCCCAGCTACACCAAAATAAATCCCCTCATAGTGAAACTAATAAGATCAAAAATGTGTGTGTGTGTTTTTTTTTGAAGAATTTTTTTAATCCGAACTCGAAATCACTCTTTGTTGAATAAAGATCTAAGCTCATTTGGCAACAGAAATAAAGCAGCAGGCAATAACGTGAATAATATGAATAACATGACTCCTGGACCATGGAAAATCCAGACACACGTCACAATCCTGTGGATTAATACTAGTTTGAATTACGAGAAGGTATGAAAAATCTCTTTTTTATATTACGATTTTAATTTTGAGCCTGCATGAGCTGCAAATATAATCTCTCGATTGATCCCTTGAATATAAAACTGTTCATAAATGTGTGCAGGTATGTTTTCTGTGTGAAGCAGGAAAGTGCTGAACCATCACAGTGTTGTTCATGCGCAGTTAAAGTGACCGTTCATCCATGAATTTACTTCCTGTAATCGTTTTTGCACTAGGGGTGAGCGATATGGACAAAAATATTATCACAATATTTTCCCCATATCATACAATATCAATATTTATCACTATTCATTTACCATTAATGGGGAAGGAAATGCTTTCCACATGTTTGTTAGACCTCGAGAATGAATGTAAAGATAATTTGTTTGTTCACAATTAAATGCCACAGAGCTTTTAGTTTAGGGCTCCGTGACATCTGTTTTATTTCCCACTAAATTTAGTTTTCCATTTTATTTATTATCCCCCCCCCCCCCCCCCATGCAAAACTCAAAACAAAAACAAATGAAAAGGTTAATACTGACGCAAAAAAAATATGTGAGACAAATTTGACATTTTCTGTATTATTCAATTTAGCCACCCATTTTCACAGCTCCAAGAATAGCCACAAGGGTAGAGTGAGATTTGGGGAGAGGGGGAAATATAAAAAAGTAAAGACTAAAAAGCTTTAAAATATTCCTTGTTGCAAACAAAGTTCTCCAACGCCTTGGACCACTCCACTGTACAACAGGGAAATATGCCTTGATTATCTTTTTTTTTTTTTTTCCCCCCCCCCCCCCCCGGATTCTCTGTTTTATGATTCAATACAAATTTCTCATAAAAATGGTGTCTAATTAAACAAATTAATAACTTTAATTAAAAATGTAATCAGTCTTTTAAAATGCAATAAAATTAAAACATAATTTACAACAAGCATTTTTATTTTTTGTCAAATACGATGCTGCACAACAGCGCTGCATAACTATAAATTAATGAATAAAATCCTTGCTTGCATGAAATTCTTTAAACATACTATTACTGTTATTATTACTTTGAGAATTATATTTTAGTACACAATAGTAATATATTTCTGTAATAATTTCTTCTAGTTAAAACAGACTTTTATTTTGACGGGTTTCAGTTTTACTTTCAGTGTCGGGTGTGTTTTTGACTGTAGTTTTTTTTCTGCTGTAAAGCTCCTGAAGTGACCCTCAGAGCAGCTCTGAAGATGAAGTTCATGTATTCATGTCCTCATATATCAACTTACATTTTATTGCGATCTCGATATCATACAGTTTATTATAGTTGTACCCAGCCCTGTTTTGTCACCCCACTTGATTTATATTGTGACACACACAAAGAAAATCTTCACACAGTTTTTTTAATTCAACAACGATTCATAATGATCACAAGTTGCCAAGCTCCAAAGAACTATTGCATCAGAAGACTTAAATACAATGCACACATCATAACAATTTTTATGTCTAAATAATGCTTTTTGTCCTCTTGGTTCTTTTAATTGAACTATCCCATTAAGACAAACAGTTAGGGTCTGGATAGGAGAAGCAGGTCAAAGAGCAGCATGCAACCCAACACTTATGTCAGAAAGAAAATGAGGACAACTCACAGGTCCAACAAATCCAGCCACCATGGTGATGAGCAGGGAGAAGATGGCCACCAGCATACGGGTCTGACAGAACCTCCAGAACACCCGGGACAGAGACGCCGCGTCCTTCCCCCGTCGCTTGAGCTCCTCGTGCCACAGCCACTCCAGTCTGAATGATGCATCACCAAACACAGAGTGTTTAAACCACATGTGGACTTTTAGTGTATAAAATGAAGAACTGGGTACGTCTTTATTACAATCTTTTATTAAAGGGATAGTGCACCCAAAAACAACAATTCTGTTAGTGTTGGGCGAT